>NC_092205.1:40373900-40393581 GCF_043381705.1 Parasteatoda tepidariorum
TATATATATATTAGAATTTTTTATAATAAAGTAAATGTGTTCTAAATTATTGTATTTTAGTTGCTTTGGAACAAGATGAGCTGGAATTAGAATGGGACGCCCAACGACTGATACGCACGACATCTTTTCACTCCTTTAATGCTTATCTCATTTCTAATATAAGTGGAACTTGTGATATGTGGTTAACGTCACGAAGTAAGTTTTTAGATATAACTCTTTTAAAAGGAACAAGTTGTCTGAAAATTATGTTATTAATATTTTATTAAATATTGTTTCATTTTATCAACAAATTCATCATGAAGTATATGGTTTGCTCTCGAAATTGGCAGGATAGTACGTTTTAATATTTCTAGGAGTGAATATTTCTAGGAAATGTACTACTAATATATCGAAATTAATTTCCCTTATAATATTAGTTATCGCACTTGGTTATAAGGATTATTCGTTTTATTGTTGCTATAATGTACTCAAATTATTTAAATTTGTTAATTATCACTCATAACTAGATTATTACAGCCTAAAAAATCAGTAAATTCCTTAAAAAAAAGCAAAAATTGCTTTTAAAACTGCAAAAAATGTCTCTTGCAATCAATCTGAAGCATTTAGTTTCCAAAACCTCATATATTGTAGAGAACGTTAAGCCATGCAGAATTGAGAGAAATTGATGAATTCTAAAAAGTCGTGTTCCTAAATTACATTTTTTCAAGAACTATTTAACCTATTTCAAGCAAATATCGTATTTTTCATGTAAAATTATATTCTTTGAAATGGTGTAAAAATTGCATACAGTTCAATTTTTTTTCGACTGGTGAAAAATTTTTTTCAAAATTTCGCCATCAAATAAAATAGGTAAAAATAATAAATACTGGCCAAAAGTTATTTTAAAATTTTTTTATGCATGGAATTATAATTGTGAGCCAAGATTTCTCAATCCCTCCAAAAGTTCTCCAGATGTTGCGAAATAAGTAAAAAGCAAAATTAACTTTATGGGGTTCACACTTCGACCACTCTTCTGACAAAACTATTATATCCATATTTCCCAGATTGCTGCTACTTCCTATATTTCAGAAATGCGAATCCATTGAAAAAAAGGCATGTTTATTCAAAGAAAGGGATTTTTTGGTGTCTGTTTTTGTAACTCAAATATTGACTTTTCTATTCTATTAGCATTTTGAAGTCACCTCCTCGAACCATTAAGATTAAGTCCTAGAACGTGAAGATCCTATCACTAGATCAAAAGTTATTCAGTGTTGTCCGCTTTTTGTACATCGAAGTCTGATATATGCTCCCTATGACAGGTGTTTCTGGAGTTATCCTAAATTTCTGAGCTTTTATTCTTAGTCTTTCCTACCCTCAAAGTTTCCAGAAGTTATTAAGGTTTTCTATCTTCCTGATCAATAAATCTTCTCACTAGTGCACAATTGTCATCTTTAGCATAGGAGCTGTAATGCTTTACTACAAGTAGTATGCCAAAGTTAAAATGCGTGAAAAATATAATAATAAGCTCTCAAATATGCCCTAAAATTAAAAAAATGTCCTAAAGAGAAAGAAACTCTCCCAAAAGTTTAATAAGTGACCTGAAAAATCAAATAGTACTCTAAAAGTGATTAAAATATTAGGCCAAAGGGGTTCAAAAATAAAATAAAAAAGGCAAATGTCGTTAAAACCCAGACATTAGTTGAAATAGTAAGAATAAATTCATCAATTTATGAAATCTTTAATCCAGCAAAATTAGAAATTTTTTCGAAAATAACTTTATTATGTTATTATAAATTGTACCTGAAAACTTTTCTACACGCTACGGATATGTGATTCGTATTTACGGATACGCATATTTGAGGGCGGGGGATTGAATTTCTCCTAGACAGACAAGTGAGCCTTAATTTTCGATTTATTTTTTCAGGCTAAATCGGATAAAACCAATTGGACAAATAGTTTATAATTTATAAAATATTTAAGTACAAAAAGTACAAATTTGTTCCAGTTTAAGCTTGTGATACTGCTACCTGAACAAGTTAGACTATGCATTTTTGTACGCTGAATTAAATAAGACTGTAGAACAAATAATTTAAACGTTGAAAGAGTTTTTATGTACAAAAATTAGTACAATTTGTATGCATTTTACACTGCTACCCAGGAACTATCTGAACATGTAAGACATAATTGCCAATGCAATTTTGCATGCTAAATTGAATGAAATCAATACTAAGACGATCACTCTTATAGTCTCGAAGTTATACCCGTTTTATCTACAAAAATCAGAGTTTTGTTACATATTATAGCATAATACAGTGCTCTACAGACATTTATCCTTATGTATTTTTTCTAATTTAATCGAAAGAGATCAAACTGTAACGAAAAGAAATAACATTTCTAAAGTTGAAACAGTTTTTTTGTCTAAAAAGGGTTTTTTTTTAAATTGCAGACCTGAATTGAAAACCTTTATAATTTTTAATCTATTAGTTTCATCTTCTCAATTTAGTGTCAAAAATAACATCCAAAATTATGCCTGACATGCTCAGATTCTTCATGGAAAGTAATGTAAAGTGTATAATATAAGCGCGTGTCAATAGTAGTACTTATCATTCATACTTGCAATTTTTGAACTAATTATTTTATTAGTTTTTGTATAGTTTCATTCGATTCGGCGTAATAAAATGCATGGGAACAATATCTCACCTGCTTGGAAGGCAATATCAGATAGGTACACGTACAAATTTTAACTTTTTATACATAAAATGATTATAACTTATCCAATTGTCTCGAAATTGGTGTCATTTCATTAAGCGAAAACATACAAAAGAAAATATGCCTCACTTGCCTGTATATAAGAAATTCATTTCAGCCCCTCAACTCTCCAGCACTCCCCTTAAAAAATAGGGAAGCACTTGAGGAGATTTCAGGTGTTATTTCCAATATCAAAAGAAGCTTATTATAAAAAATATCTTATGTATTAATTGCTCCAAAGAAACACTCTTTTTTAACACATAATTATGGACTATTTACCTGATTTATAATACTATTATCACATATAATGTCTGTACTTTCAGGTAATAGTTGCCTATATATTTTACTTATTTTTACTCGAGATAAAAATTACTACATTACCACAGTTTTCTTGCCTGGAATAATTCTTGTCACCAGCGCATTTCTTGGGTTTTGGTTGGACAAAGGAGATGTCTCGACTAGAGTAACGATTGGAGTAACAAGTATGTTGAGCTACTGTACGACAATGATAAACTTCAGATCATCATTACCTGTCGTGTCCAACTTAGAGGCTATGAACTTATGGGATGGTGCTTGCTTATTTTTTATTTATACTTCTTTTGTTGAATACATCGTGGTGAATTATCTTTACCGATCGACATCATCCAAAACTTCAAGCGATTCTACAATGCATTGTGTTTGCAGCGCGAATGATAAGGTAAATTACATTGTATTTCTTAAAAAATATTTCTATTGTATATTTTTTAGAAAAATATATTAAACACCTCTAATTCTAAGCACATTATATACCTTCTATGCAAGCGAAAATGTTGAAGATTAGAAGATCAGGGAACTTAAATAATCATGATAGATATTGTAAGTCTTCATGAATACATAAAATCCCTATAATTTTTATTATTAGTAATTGATATACGGTTAAAAAAACCCGGATCAAATTTAAAAATTTCTTTCACTCAAAGTGCCAGTACTTTTCACTGTAAAATTAAAGCGACATTGCCAAGATAATTCTTGTGAAAAGAGAATGGAAGTGAATGAGAAAATAGAATGCTTCCACATTTTAAACTTATAAAAAAATTTAAAAGAAAACGGTTTTAACTGAAATGCCAACCAAATATATTAAGCGCTTCCATAAAACTATAATTTAATACGTCATAAATTACTACTCTAAATTGAATCCACAGATGAACATCACTTCTTAGTATTACCGCAGTTTGTTGCTGTTATAGCATCTCGTTTTCAAATTTTAAATTACCTGTCCTCAGAAAGGTTACTTAAAGGTTTAGAATTTGGAATAAAGAATAATTTTATTATGTCTCAGTTAAACGTTTCAGAACTCCTAAGAGTGGTAGGCTGCATCCTGACGACTCGAAATCATATAGCAATGTGGGGTCGGAAATACATATATCAGTCAATTTAATAAATACAAAACTGAAAAGTAAATTTAACTGAATAAATGGTTTGTATGATATGATTTAGGGTATCATGATAAAATTACCAAATTTTATCCCTATTATAAAACCATATTTTGTGGTTAATTTTACCAAAATCATAACCAAAGAGCTATGGTGAAAATCACCGAACTTTATAGTGTCCCCATAGAGTCAGTAACACAGTAAATTTTACTGTATTTTGGTAGTTTTGACAATACTCTCTACCTGAGTCGTGATGGCTCAGGGGGTAGTGCATTCACCTTGTAATGAGCAGATGATGTAGTCCGTAGTGCATACTTGATGTTGTCCGGACTCGAATTCCAGCAATAGCTGGTCGATACGAATCCGCATACTGCTTGCACCGACCACTGTGCTTACGTGAAATATCCTCAGTGGTAGACGGATGATGGGTTAAAGTCCACTTGCTGTCTGGCTAACCGTGGGAGGTTCTCGTAGTCTTCCTCTCCATGTAACGATAATGTGGGTTAGTTCCATCAAAAAGTCCTCAGCGAAGGCAAATTTCTCCCAATCCTTGACCCAGGATTTCCCTTGTTTTCGGGATTGGGTCCAAAATGACAAGGTTACGGAGTTGAACATTAGTAGTCATAAACCCAAAAATGGTTCAGTTGTTCAACGACGATTATAAAATAAAAATAAAATACTTCCTATCCCAGTGCATACTTTTTAAATGTTGATGTTTCTTATGGATGTATGTATATAATAAAAATAATGCAATAATTTAGTAAAAAAAAAGATATTTTTTTAAAACATTAGCGATTTTAATTCCAAAAGGTTCCTTTAGCAATTAAAATATAAAACTACATTATTTGAAAATTTTGAAACTCATCTTGATTTGTATGCTAATACAAAACATTTCAAAGAATTTTTCTAATTTCAGAATGTGGAAGAAATCGAGGATAAAAAAGAAAAGACGGATGCCAAGTGCTTAAGAATCCCGTCAAAGGAATTATCATATAAAATAGAAAGAGCTGTCAGAATTGTTTTTCCAATCTCTTTTGGAGCATTTGTCTGTTATTATATTATTGCCTTTGCTATTGTGTTTCCTTCAAGACAAAATAATTTTTACATTTATTAGCTTTTATAGCATAATTTAACAGTTTTTAAACCAAATTCGTTCTTGAATACTGTAAAAGTCTAATTGAAACATTTGATTGCATGTAAACTTATAAGATATGTTCTTTACTCACTTAAAATGAACGAGTGAGAATAACTCAACTTGAGTGCTATTTAACTCTTTCGTCTCGAAGAAAGCTGCCTTCTCTTCTTGAGTTCAAATCACTCAAGTGAAAGAGTTATATGGAAATAGCTCAAGTTTGAGTGAAAAAAATTTCCCTCAAGCTTGAGTTATTTTCACTCGTGTTTGAGTAATTTTCAGTATTACTTGAATGGATCGTTTTCAATGAAACTTGAGTGATTTTTCACTCGAGTTTGAGTGGTTATATGTATCACTTGATTGGGTCCTTTTAACTTGAATTTGTGTGAATTTCAATCATTTTTTATTCATAATTAGCATCATTTAAGTGAATATATTTTAATCATACTGTTCAATTGTTCATGGCTGAAAGCCCTTGTATAGCAAGACGGAAAAGAGAAAAAAAACTGGTACGTAAGACATTTCATTCCAGCATTTTTTTCGCAAAACTGCTTCTTTTCCATGATAAAGTAGATATTGTTGAACAGTTTAATAAAAGAAAAAGTAAACTCCTCTCAAAAACTAGCTATAACTTAAAAGGTTTCACTACCAGTCTTTCATCTTTTCCGTCTCGCTTTCACCCCTGCAACTGTTCAATGTGCACCATTCATCGAAGTACGCGTTACCAGATCGAACCGGGCGTTACTGCGTGTTCAAATCACGTCCGGAGGTCACCAATGTGGGGGGACGAGTTATCGACAAATTGGTATTGTCACAATGCCAACCTTCATCTATCAAAAGGGAACCTTATGATTGAATCAAGTTAGCATGTCTTATATACCAGTGAATTAATGTTTATTTTTCGTAGTGGTAGTTAAGCCACAAACGTAAAATAAAAATGAAGACATAATCAATTTAGATCACAGAACATAACAATTTCATTTAGTTTTATTATCGTTTGCTTTTTAAAATAAAACGATAGAAATTCGATCTTATAGCTCGCACGCAATTAAATAATAAATAAATCGCTCAAGTTTGAGCTAAAAGCACTCAAATATTGCTTAAATAAATACCACTCAAGTTTGACTAAACGCAAAGCAAAAATTTCGTGTATTTCACTCAAGTGGAGTTAAAAAAATTTAACTCTTTTTTGAGTAGGGGAAATCACTCTTTCATTTTAAGAGAGTAGCTTTAAACTATACCCTGCTTCAGTGCAAATTATACTATAGTATCATTCATTGAAACTAAATACCTATCTTAAAAAATACCTTAAATTAGTTTGATTTTGTAGTATATTATAATTGCCGCAAACTGTTATTATGTTTATAACACGAAACCTGCTAATATCAAAAAGACAGTTCTTGCATCAAATTTATGTAGCGGAGCATAAATTTTTTTAAAAGAGATTTCACTTAGAGTTCAAAAGCTTTCCGACAGATGGTGGAGTGGATAGTAAAATTTGACATTCTAAGAAAATTTTATCAAAATGTTTCAAAATTGTATTAAACGAATAAAAATTTCTAATTACAATATTTTCGATGTGCCAAAATCATATGTTATAATCTCAAATCCAAACATAGCAAATCAAATGAAAAAGAACAGTGGAAGGAAAATTCTGTGCTACCTGCCATAAGCTTTTGATTTAAAAACAAAAACTCTAAGAAAAAAATTGATGCCCTGTCACATAAGTTTGATGCAAGATTTTTTTAAAAACCCAAATCGTTTTCCTTTTTATTAATTTTTAAAAGTAGGCATCCTAATTTAGAACACTTTGTGGTTTAACTTGACTCCATACTAAGATGGAGAAAAATTTGCTAAAAATTATGTTTAAACACAATACTATATTTCCAACAGTGTACACTTCAAAAAAATTGGTTTAACATTGTATCCTCATATGGATATAACTAGACATATTAGTATAGTGAAAGATTTTTACAAGCTCTATAATTCGATCTTGTTTCTTTTAAGCTAAAACAAAGTTTCGTGAACTTAAGTTTAAGTTGCTTTTGCTTGAAAGATAACAGTAATCAACTTGGCGACATATTAAAGTTACAGGTAATTTACTGTTAATGTTATGACCCAACACAATCTAAAATTTCTAACAGATATGAATAGAACTAGAACTAACATTACTAATACTGTGAAAATTTGCTGCTCTCTCTATAAGGAGTTAAATTGAACCTTGCTACCCTTTAAGTTAAAGAAAAGTATCACGCAATTATGTTTAAGTTGCTTTACTTTTATGCTAGGAGTGGTTAGTCCATTGCAGTATTAAGCATATTATGACCGCTTCAGATCAATTTTAATTTGGATATGAAGTAGGGATATTTATTTCAGAAAAATAAATAAAATCATTTGGAAATTTTTTTTTATTATGTAAATCTTATTATAACGAACACGGCGACGTTTTAACGAAAGAACTCCCCAAAGGGATCAAGATAATCATACTTGTTCTTCATCAAGAAAAATCGTTAATTATTGCTCAGGCAGAGGTTATCACCCCCCCCCCCAAACCTTTCACCAGGAATTCAAAATTAAAAGTTAGTTGTTCTTAACGGACGGATAGGAGCATGGGAAAAAATCCATGGTTGGCGATTTATCGAAAGATAAAATGGCCGAAAGCAGAGTCAAGTCTCCGTAATTATTATATTTGAAAATACTCGTAGTTTGGTTAAGGCTAATCACCAAAAAGGACTGATAATTGGCATAACCATGTAACTGAAACATTTTTATGGAAAGAAATAAAGTTTACAAATAAATTATTATAGAAAATGTTATAAATAAATTCTGTTTCGATTTAGTCACGAAAGTGAGTTAATGAGTTAGTATTGCAATAAAAAGTTAGTCATTACTTTGATTGTTAAAAAAGAATGAAAATATTTGTATTTGCTTTTTATAATAAAAAAGAATGAAAATATTTATATTAGCTTTTAATAATAAAAAATAATGAAAATATTTATATTAGCTTTTTATAAAATGTAATGAAAATTAAATAATTAGTTTAATTTAGTTAAAATGCTAGTGAGAGTGATAAAAAAATAAATCTAAGAAATTAAAGAAATTTTAAAAACTAGAAAATATGTTATTATGGTATCACAACTTTTTAATTTAGTAATAATCAACTTGGCGCTAAAAAAAGTTAACAGATAATTTGCTCAATATTTTTTTCTAATACGATTCACAACCTCGTACAAAGCAGTTTGTTAAATATATCTAGAAAAATGTTCTAAACGTTACTGAACTTGATATACATAATATTAACATAATAAATTTGTCTGTGTGCTTATGTGTCTGAACCATTTGTGCTAGAACTCCAGAACCATTTGGCTAGAGACCTGAAATTTAGGCAGCAGGCGAAAGGGCAATTTTACCCCCCCCCCTGAGCCAAATAATCATTCAAAAATTTCAGTTAAATCGTTCGGGTATTCTCTCATAAGTTTAGAACTAGCCTTTGATTAAAATTAAACTACCGGGTGAGTCCGTTTTTTCCCCCCGAATATTGTAAAGATAACATCATTGATGTTTTCTAGCTCATAACTCCCGTTTATCAAAAAAAGAATTTACGGCATATTCTTTGACATTTAATTATTTTTATTCGTTACGTATCGAATATCTGTTTTTTTTTCGAATACGTTACACCCTACATTATGCCAATAGTTAGTTTTTACTTTGAAAGAATACATTTCTAAAATTGTGTTTCGCTTAATCCAGTGTTTCCCAAAGTGTAGTACGCGTACCCCCAGGGGTACGGGAGCAGTTTAGCGAGGGTACGCGTTCTTATACGAAATATCATGAAACAAACGAAAATTTCACTAAATTTTATTTAGAAACAAAGCTAGCCATGAAAATTTAAGATTACGTATTTTTATATTGGCTATTTTTTGCAGAGTTAACAGTTAATAATTAGGGGTATTAACAGCCAGTTGTGATTTTTAACTTTTGGGCAATTTTTTTTCAGTAAAAAATACATTCATTTTGTAATTAATGGTACACAGCGTTACAAAATATTTAGAAAGGGTACACAAAAGTAATAAGTTTGGGAAACACTGCCTTAATCCAATAACGCAAAGTCATTGCGAGGGGTGTCAAATAATCTCTCTATATAAAAATGTGTGTGTGTTCGTGTGTCAACATAGGTAACACCAGACAGATAGTTCAAAGTGCGAGGAAGGTCGCTGTTGACATTAGAACAGTCTACGACAAACCGTTCGAGTGGAATCAGCAAAAAATGAAACAGAATTTTCTGATTGGTTGAGCACTAGCCATTGTTTTAAATTTAAATGTAGAGGATTCAATAAATAATATATTTTGAAGCTAAAATCAGTGATATTTGCTGCTTATAGCTTTATTTGATCGAAAAAAAGAGTTTGTTTTAGAACGCGTGGACTACGCAAATATTTTTAAAGTTATCTAATACCACATGTTTTTTTATAGTTATTCTTTCAAAATGTGTTTCTAAAATTAACGGTAGTTGAAATGCAAAGAAACAATATTCAAAAGCAAAACTAACGGAAAAGTGGTACTAAATCATTTAGGAGAAACGTATAATATCTCCATACTACTATTAACACCAACAATTATTAATTAGTTTACTTAAAATATGCATATTGAAATAAAAGAAATAGGCATTGTACTAAAAAGTAAAATTAATAGAGCAAAGGTACTTATTCTATGTGAGGAACAGTAAGAAATTGACATACTATTATTGACTACTATGCCTAATTAATGTTGGCAATATGTAATAGTTGAAATAAAAAAGGCTATGTGCTGTGATAAAGAAATAAACTATGTATAGTTAAAATTCGATTAGGGGAACCGTAGCAAAGCGTCCTACACAAATGACGCTTGATTATTATGGTATTATAAACTACTGGTATTATTTTAAATGGTGCTGGTTTGATAAGAGTTCTACAACAGGTTCTACATTGCTAAAAAAGATTTTTTTTTCCAGTGGTAGCAAAGATAGTGTATTAATATGTTAATGAATTAGAATGGGAAGAGCTTTTTTACGCTACAACTTATAAATATTTTAAATTGTAACTTAAAGGTACGATAGAGAAATGATCAAGCTCTGTCTTATCAAATTAATTCTTTTTAGTTCTGAACACGTAATTACTATTTTAATTACTGTTTACATAATTAATTTTTTTCTAATTGGGATTTGGTGTGCTACCACAGATAGATGTTGTACTTGTTGTGTTGAAGGTGTATATCATGCACCTTCAAGACGAAATGCATTAAAATATTATAATGTTATAATGTATATATAATGTTATGCTATAATTGTTAAAATGTTGTAATGTATATATAATGCTATATTATAATTGTTATAATGTTATAACGTATATATAATATTATAATGTAAGGTACGAAATGCATTAAAATAGGTATAAAGTATTATATTGGTAGTTTTGCTCCTTGAAAGGGATATGTACCAGGGAAAATTGATAGCGGTAAATTTTGACCATCATAACTTGAACATGAGCAATAACATCATGCTAAATGAAGCAAAATACAGTTTATCTCTATTCTGATGGGATGAACTGAGATAAACTAGTTTTGCTTAGTTCAATAACATAAAATCATAGGAAAGGGTTACAAATAATAATAAATAGAAAAAAAATATTTTAGCTTTACATTGAAGAACTGAACCAGGAAGATAGTGGAAGTCAGGAAGTGGAAGAACCAGGCAAGTGACATTTTCAAAGAGGCTGTAATCAGAATACGGGAAAAGTGATAGCCAAACTGTTTTATTACCAATACATTAGAAAGCTGGACTGATAATTCTATGTCTTATTTTATTTGCCACTGCTTAATTTCGAATAACAGTCATGCCAGCATGCTAAAAATTTATGTAGATCAGTTTATTAAAATTAAAGGGAAGCCAAAAATAATTATGTTACATTAAACATACCTATATTGACGCAACCGATTTATGTTATTTTCTCTGATTCATTAATTCCCCTAAAAATATTACTGACCTGGTTCTTCCACTAAGATCTTCAGTTCAGTTTTCAATATGATTTCGTAGTGTTTCTCAGTACTGATTTGTTGATTCTTTTTCTTCTTTTCTTTATTTTAACTCCGTGCGAAGGACAGGTATTCAGCTAGTAATAAATAAATAAATAAAGCTGGAACTTTTAAACTTAACTAATGGTGCCTTTCAGTTTTGCACATAATTTGTAATGCTGTAAAAATATATCTAATTAATATATGCATTCAAAGTAATGAGTGTAAAATTTTTAAAAAAAATATTATTAAATAAGTTTTGACATTATCACTAAATTTTCCTTTAGGTGAAATGTATTTTTAAAGCTATCAAAAACTGATTAATGGTTTAGAAAGTAAGATTGTGGATGAAATTGTAATGGTGACTGAGCAAATTGTTTATGACTGTGAAATTTTAATTTTATATGCTATTTAAAAAATACTTAAGCGTGTAAAGTTGAAAGTATGAGCATGAACAAGAAGTAAATCTTCAGTGCGTGCTTTTTGAGTAAATTTCAAGTTGAGAAGAAAAAAAACTGTTTTGTGCAAAAAATTTCTAGAGAAATAATGGGGAATGATAAGCGGTTTTGATTAATGGATCTGCTTTTCAATAAATTTATAAAATCATATGTTTAATTAACTTAAGCCCAAATTATGAGGAAAAAAGAGTTTATAACAATATTTTTTTAAAAAAAACTCCTTGAATTAGTATTTAAGAAGTGATCTTTCTATAGCTCATGTTTAATTACATTTCGCACACGTTTAAAACATTCGATTCTTTCCTTTACTGTAAAAATATAACTCAATTTTAGCAGCTTTTACAGTTAAAATTATTTTTTGAGTTTTCAATTTGGAGAAAGAAAATTATTTTAGTATGTTAACGTTAACTGTGAGAGACGGATAAAAGGCTTGATTCTCTAAAGTTGTCGTTTTGTCGTTGGACTTTTCATACACCATAAAACTCATGATTTATTTTACGGTTTGCGTCCAACGTATGAAATGACTTCTTTCGTACAAAATGAAATAAAACTGTTTATTTCCTTTAAGAGAAATAATAAAAACTTCAGAGCAAAATAATAGAAAGAGTTTAATGCCGGTTATTAAAAATCTATAGTATATCAAAAGTTTTTTCCTCTTGTCTGTTAAAATATTACCAATTTATCTTTTATTTTTTTCTAATATACATCAGTTATGTAATTTGATATTATTTGTAATGATTTCTAAATATTTGTCCTAGAAACAGTAATATTTCTAATCTATTCTAAATATTTTTTTCCTGTCAGTTTAGAATGATTAATAAATAAAAATCGAAAGTAAATGTTCTTCTGGATTAAAAGAATTATAGTTCTGAACTTTCTGAAGTAATTAATTTATGCAAAACAAACTGAAGTAACTAATTTTCAAATGAATACATGAAAATGGAAATTAATGAATGAGTTAATGTTCAAAGTAATGAATGAATTTTGAGATTAATGAATCAATGTTATTATAATAAAGTAGCATAACTAAATTGACAATTAATATAAACTTAATAAGAAAATTTATTTTGGCGAACACTATGAACTATATTTTAAAAAAATTGATGTCTTAGTTTAAAAAAGTATCTCTGGAATTTTCTTCATTTTGTTCAAATAAAATGATTTTTTTTTGTAATTTTTATTGCTGCAAAATTACGGTTTCCACAGACGGCTAAGAACTGGATGATATTTATTTTGATTTTGAAAACCAATACATTCACAGATTAAAGAAAAATATTTTTAACACTTTGAAATTAAAATAAATTATATTGTGTAGTAAATTTTTTAAATCTGTGTTGATATTTAAGATTATCATTTAGATATATTTAAATAGAAAAGCATATTCTACTATTCTTAGAAAAGGTCAAATTATATTCGCTATTTTGCTTAGTTTCACCGTATTCCTGTATGCTTATTCCTACAGCTTTTAGTATGCTTTTGTATCGTTTTTAGAAATCTAATAAAAGTGTTGAAATAAACCACGCTTTCATGTACACCCTTGTGCAAATTAATTGAAACAAACTCAATAAATTCAGAAAACTAAGAGAAAATGCTATTTTATTTAAATTTATACAAACTCAAAAATCTTTAGTACATAATATGATCTCCACGACACTTTATTAACATTTGGACACGATTCGGCATGGATTCCACTAATTTTTTACAGTTATTTATAATATTTGTGTCCTTGTACCACACATGAATTAACGCCGTGATTAGCTTCTCCATAGTTGTACAGTCCATATTTAATAGGCGATTCTTGCATATGGCCCAGAGATTCTCAATTGGGTTGATATCCGGAGAGTTCCCTGTCCATTCCAATTTCTCAATTTGATTCTCAGGCATGAATTTCTTGACAATTTTGGTCGTATGGCAAGGAGCTAAATCCTGTTGAAAAATCCCTGCTCCATCAGCGTATCGTTTCCTCAACTGTGGAACAAATTTTTTACCCAGAATAGTAATGTACTGCTCAGAACGCATCATACCGTCAATACGCTGCAAAGGTCCAACCGCATTGTAACCGAAACAACCCCAAAACATCTTCTTTAAAAAACACGAAAAAAAAAGTTTGTTTCAATTAATTTGCACAAGGGTGTAAGTTAAACTGTTTTATATTTTGAAGAGTTGAAGCATTTTTGGTAACCATATTATAGTGCTGAATTTAACCAAGATTCCTTGCAAATTGAATCATAGTGCTATGTAATCAAGTGTATGAATCCCAACAATTTAGTTCAGCTTATTACCATAAATTTGAAAAATATTGTGGTTCAATATGTTACAAAATGTCTAATTCGTAGAGGAAAAATAATGGGATCATCAATGGACTAAGATTTGTCAAGCAATTTTTGATTCTTCCAAAATTATCTGCTAGATTGTATTTTTATGAATTAATTTTAACATTTATTCTATTGATTCAATTTAAAAACTTCTGCTAAGAATATATTACAAAAGAGATTTTTCTGTAAGTATGTTTCAGAAATATATATACTTTTTTACAAAAAAGTAACACGAAGAAAAATTCTTGTAAAATTATCCTATTATATAGTAACACCATTCATGATAATAGCACATCTATGGTTAATAAAATGACAACTACGGTATTTAAACCATTTTTTGATAATTCTGGTGTTATTCTGGTGTTATTTGGTGTAATTCTGGTGTTAAAATTATAATTTTTATTACCACATTTTTAGTGAAAAATACAAAACTTAAAAGTGAATTTAATTAATTGATTTTCATGTCATGCTCTAAAGTTTCGTAATAAAATTAGCAAATTTACCAAATTTTATCACATGTTATAAAACCATATTTATAGTCAATTTTATCAAAATCATTACCAAAGTGCTTCGATAAAAATTACCGAGTTTTCTGGTGTTCTCATAAAGCCAAAAACACGATAAACGTCACCACTTTCTGGTATTTTTGACCCTACTTTTTTTCTCAGTGACAATTTGAGGGCCAACTTTCTATTACTGAGTTAGAATTGATTAATTTTAAGTTAACAATATTTTTTTCGAAAAATATATGAGGAATGCTGAAATGAAGTAGATTTAAAAAGCAGTTTAAATTATTTTAAATAATCTGTTTTTGTTATATTGCCGTCAAATAAGAAACAGGATCATAGAAAGTAAAATTTTATTAGACACATATTTATTACAACACATTATTTGATTCAAACTCTCATGTTCACAACAAAATAATAGCTATCTCAGGTATTATTTGGCATATGTGTAAAACAACGTCTATCTCTTATCGCAAAAAAGATAAGACACTTCCTTCAAGATTATGAAAATATCAAACATGATTTAATTGTTTTGTTTTGTTTAAAGATGTTTTGTTTCCTCAACAGTGGGTCAAAACTTCGTTGACCAGTAGAGGGCGTTCTGCATACCTGAAGATCCACATCCCGATGTTGGACGCTGATTGATTGCATTTCTGTCTTGAGACGCAGACCCTACTCGAGAAGTACGAAGATCAAAGCTAAAAAGAAATAAACATTATTTTGTAAGCTAAACTAATAGTGATATGTTGCAAAAAATGTATAGTTTAGTAATTTTAATATAGTAATAGTTAGTAATTTGATAGTTTCGCAGGCTTATAATTCCTTAAAAACTTATCTACATTATACATTAAGATATTTTTTGACGGTCTTATGTATTTTTGTCTTTCGATTTTTTTCGTCTTTTAGTTTTATATAAAGGATATTCAAGATCAAAAAGTACTTTTATTCAAAATTATTTCTTAATCTGTCAGATAAACACTTTTTCTTCTGCGTTAAAAGAAGACATGCAAATGACCGATAATTTAAAAAACTATACTCTGTCGCAAGTTTAAGAAAAACCACTATTCCTACGCAGGGCTAAAGAGAATAGAAGGGCTGGTTCACTCCTTTGAAGTAGCTCTCGCCGCGCCAATCCTCCTATTTTCTCTAGTGACGTCACTTTGGCGCAAAGCTCGCACTTTTACTTCAAGAACGGAGCACTCGGTCTTACTAGCTCTAACTAATATTGGACCATTTCTTTTTGTGAGATATTCTAAGACATTTGTTATTTTCTATAATGACTTTCCTCAGTTTTTGCAGTGAATTTACAAGAATTTAAAACTATTATCGAAATGCCAGTTTGCACGATTGCAAATTCTGATAGAAAAATAAGTGGAAAAAATATAATTTTCCGCGTGTTCCCTAAAGTAAATGAACAACTATGTAAAGAATGGATTCCGAGATGACTCAGTTAATATAAANAAAGTGTCGATATATGCTTTCATTTTTCTTAATAATTAAAGTTAAAGCTGAACTTTTTAAAATAAAGTATTTATAGTGTCATTTTTGCCAACTAGTAAAACATTTTTATAAGCTTGAAATGGTATTTTTTTTAATATAATGCCCAAGAACGTTTTTTTGAACTATGTTTATGAACGGAAATAATGTGTTAATTAGGTAAAGTTTGAAAGCTAATTACCAGAAAAAGTCTAAACTTAATTTTACAAAGAGAAAGATGCAAAGTTATCATAATATCTTTGCTTGCGATCTCCGAGATCTGTGGACACAGTGACGTCATGAGGAGGGAAATCGTAGCTTCAGCTCTAAGAGCGGAGTGAACTAGCTCTTCTGTTCTCTTTAGCCCTGATTCCTACGCAGATGATCTTTTTGCGTATACGTGCACGCCAAATGAATGCCGAAATCACAGCGCAAATATCGCCAAGTTTTGAAACGACGTTGCACAGCCTCCTTAGCTTGCTTTCTTATCAACAAAAATAATTAATTAACAAGTAATGAGATTTATTTAAAAATTATACCTAAAAATGCGCGTGTTTCTGTTTGCTATTAAAGAAAGTGATGAAAAAATAGTAAGTATTGTTCCTTCAGACGATTTTGTTCTACAGCAAAACAAAAGTAAAAATTCATTTTCTGCCATTTGATTTCTAAAGAGCATGTCAGCATAAGACCCGCCATTTTCAATGGTCCAATCAAATCCAATGCTCTTACAACGTCATGTAGCTGTTTCTTTTTGACGAACGAATGTTTACCTTATTTATCGATATATGTCACCAAGTCTAGGATTTCAGTAGGACTACGAAACTATATGTCTAACGTGTTTAACTTTTAAAATTTTTTACATTGTTTAGAAAGCATATTTGCATATTTTGATAATGAGATAAAGCGGAACTAAATGCAGTCGCGGATGATTACATAAATCTCATACCGCAATGGTCTTTTCTTAACGGAGTTTAGTTTTTTAAAAAAATGGAATGGCATAAAAATGTAAAATGTGGGCTACGTTCGGCTAAGGAAATGAGTATTAATTCTTGCAAAACTTCGCAAATAGTAATAAAGTTCATCAACAAATAATTATATTAATCGCTAAATTATAAAAAAAAAGTGTTCCGCTGCCTGACAGAGCGTTTCAGCAATCAAAAGTATTTTCATGTGTTAATATTATTCTCAAACTGTTTCATGATGTTACTGCAACTGATTTTTATTTCGCAAATATTGTCTTACAGCTTTATAAGCATTTCTTTATAGCGCCATCTACAGCTAAACGTTGTTACTAATTTGTTAATATTGAAGAATACACAATTTGGTTACTCTGGTCATTGCATGCGTTGCTATGGCAACCGCTGCTGTTTGATAATTTTTTTAGAATTATTTTTTTCACTTTTTATTTTGTTATGCATTAAGTTGGCGAGTTTATTTTTGAGATATGGGACCAGAGAGATCCCATAAATACTTTTCGAGTTGTAAATTTCCTCATTTGAAAGATATTTTTGGTTTTATTGTTTTAATTAAAAATCAGAAATTCTAACCCATAGTTCAAACTGGATCATTTTCAATACTAATTCAGGTGAATATCACAAATAAAGAGAGTCCAAACTGAAAATACTCAAAACTGTTATATAAAAGTTTTTTTAAGTTAAAAAAAAAACTTTTTTTAACTTATGTTTATGTGTATGTTTGGACAATAAACATAAAATTTTTAAGATGAGTGTTACTAAAAAAATTATTAATATTTTACGGTATTTGAAGTAAATGAAAAATGTTTATTAAGATAATAGGCTTCACTTACAAAATCTCACATAAATTTGACCTGGTAAGTGATTTTATTCATTTGTAAAAACGATAAGAAATTGGGGAAAATTCTCTTAGGAGATAATTTCAGCCACACAAATAAAAGTAATAAAAATAATTTCAAGAGTTTTAAGGAGATCAAAAAGTTAAACCAATGTTTTTCTCCTTTTCAAGCTTACCATAAAGAAGGAAAAACAAATAAACTTTTGATAATTCCAAAATTATAACCTAAAATTTCGTCTACAACAGCGCAACATAGCAAACCTCAATACTATATAAAGTGAATCTACTTTGTTCATGATCTCCAAGTTGCAATTGCAATTAAAAAAAATTGTTTTTACGAAAATTATGTTGAAATTGTTTGAGCTGCAATGAGAAAAAATAAAACATGAGCAAATAAAGCGGATTAAAATTTAATGATAAATTATCTTATATCTTTATCGAAACATTTTAACCATTGACTGCTATAATGAAACGCAGTCTCATATCAATTTAGAAGAAAAGCTACCTGTTATTGGCGATAGATGATCCTTCTATGGCACTGATATCGGAAGATAATGCGTTTGCTTCTGTGTAAGATGGAGGAGGATCTGTTGGAGTTTGACACCTAACTGAAACACCTCCTGCAACTAAATGCCTGGCAAGACCTAAAAAGTTATAAAGTTATACGTGTTTAAGTAATTATAAATAATTTTGATTCAATAAGAAAACAATTTATATTTTTCCGTTTATTACACGTATTTCAAATATAAATCTTGTATTTTAATTTGGAAACACTAAAGTATTTTTAAAAATATTCTACACAACTGTTGACTGAAATTCTTGTAAAAAATATTGTCAAAATGCAAATCATTTCTGGGATCATTTCTTCCAACCTCCGTTGGACACCTTAGAAAAAAAAATTAAGAGAGAAGAAAGAAATGTATTTATTATTAAATGATATGCATAAAAACTATAATTGCAATTAAAGTTAAGAAATTTGCTGCCTAAGTTTTAATGGACTTGTAATATGTCTTCTCTTGACAAACGTTGCAGCCAATAACGTAAACTAAATGATCATTGTTACCATTGAAGCTTTTTATTGGTCCGCAAAACTTCTTGATCAGACCAATGAAAACCTACCTTCTTCATTACACTATTATTAACATTAGTTCTCTGGTCATCCAGTGGCAGCAGTTGAACCTGGGATATACATATATATATAGTCAAACCCCGTTATAGTGAACATGGTTTATAGTGACTCTCGGATATTGTGAACAAAATGTTCTCTCCCGTGTCTTGCTATACACTTATAATATTATTTTTTGTGGATATAGTGAACCAAAGGAAGAGAAAAAATTGGATATTATGAACTTCTTTCTGTCTTCGACTAATTTTTTTTTCTTCATTTTTGATAATTTTGAAATTTTTACATAAAATACATATACCGATTTTTAAAACCATCTGTTGAGTTGAATGTAGCCATAAGCATTCTTTGTTGTTTGATTCTTCTATCTCAGTTTCCCTTCTTTAAATTAAGGCCACCCCTAAATTTTTTGTGCGCAAGACAAAGAGTTATAAAAAATAGAAAGTTAATACATTTTTTGTTATTACAGATTGTTTTTTAATCATTTTTGTATTTCTTTTCATTGGTCAATTATTTAAATAATGTGTAATAAAAGGGAGCAGTTCGGAAAAATCAGTTAAAATTGTTTGCAGTATAGATATAGCGAACTCCCGGTTTTAGTGAACCGAAATTTCAGTCCCCTGAAGTTTCACTATAGTGGGGTTTGACTGTATAAGTATATATATATATATA
>NC_092205.1:40393651-40401254 GCF_043381705.1 Parasteatoda tepidariorum
ATATATATATACTATATATATACACACACATTCAAACGGAGGTATAAGAAAACGACATATCGATAAAAATGTCATACCTCTGATATAATGCCGAGAAGATCTTTAATAAAATTATAATTTATCTATTTAAACAAAACAATCATTAATTGTAATTTGAATAATAATTATGATTCGATTTAATTACCTCTTTGGGGATTCATGGGTACAGTATATGTGTGTTCTGGAGCATCTAAATCTACTAATACGCGCGTATTATCCATTGGAGTAGTAACGATTGAAGGTTGACCAGGAAATGAATACACATTTGCCATTTCACTTGCTGTACTGCTACAATGAAGGGCGTAGAGGGGACCTAGAAATAAAAATAATTAACTCTGGTGCATTAGTGCATCATTAAAAAGTTGTGTTAAAGACATTTATATATCCAATCTACCAGGAAATAGAATAAAGCACTTTTATCCTCTATTGATTTACTTAAAGTTTCAACAAATTATTCCTATTTCAATTTTATTCTAAGTTGTATAAAACCAATCGAATAAATTTTATTTGTATTCAAAATTTATTTGAATATTAAAAGAAAATTTATACATAAAAATTCTGTGCAAGTGCAAAAATCTTCAGGAATTTGCTTACCACCATTCAGGGAAGGGTGTTGTCTTCTGTATGGAACACATCTTCTGCATATGAGACATGACACAAGAGAGACCAATATAATAACCATTACAGAACCTAATGCTGACCCCAATACTATTGATTGGCTGAAAAAAAGATAAATAAAATAAAGGTAAATTTCATATATCGTGTTAATTGGCTCTAGCTATTTTATTTAAAAAAATTCAAGGTATAGTAGAGATCCGCATCATGCAGTAGTAAAATTAATTAATTTTCTGAATCAGTAACTAACGAGGTACACTGTAAACAATTCCGAATGAATTATGGTATAAAGTACCGGCACTTTGAATGCATCATCCGTAAGAGATCCGTGATATTTTTTTAATTTGAATGATTCAGTCTTTTTACGATAATCATTACAGTAAAAATTATGGTATCAGATTTTTTGTCCCATTACCTGTTCCGGTAAAAATGGATTTTATGGTAGAAAATACGGGCACCCTAAGTGCCGGTACTTTTTCTGTAATTTGATCCATGATTTTTTACTGTGTATAGCGTATGAGTGCGTTATGTGGTTAGGGTATGAATAGGTTACGAGGTTAGGGAATGATTAATTATCAAATTTCTTAAGAGCTAAAAGGGATTAGGTTTGTACTCCGTTACCATTGCAGTGTTAGTAATTTCAAAATAGATTGCATAATTTCATGTGAGACTTTTTACTTGATATATTCAGAAGTACGTTCTTTAGAGTGTAAAAAAAGAGCTGTGTAAAAAGAGAATTCTAGCATGTAAAAAGAGAGTTCTTTGAGAGTAAAAAAATTTCGTGTTTCTGATCACCAAAAGTGATGGCAACTACCTTACACCAAAGTAGTGTTCTACTACACTAAAAGCCAAGGATGTTCCTGGTGATGAGAATAACCTAGGACGTTCTTTTACTTTACTTGATGTAAAAAGTATCTGCCACCAACCATCATGTTCGTAACTACACTAAAATTTTTAATTACAGTAAGAAATGATATCCATAAGGATAAGTTAAGCTATTTTTATGAGACAATATGAAGTAGGAATCGGAAATTTAGGCTGTAAACTTGCACTAATTCTTAGAATAAAATGAGTTTGTAAATCAAATATACGCGTAGCTGAGAGAATATTAAGACGAATTCGAAAAGAGGCTTGACAGCGCAGGAGCGGATTGAACATAATAAAATTATTTAAAACAGTTTACAGAGACATGAAAATTAAAATGTAAACCTATACTGTTACAAAACTAAAAAACATAAATACATATTTTTAACGAGGAATTTCAGTATTTGTAGATGAAAAGCAACATTGAAGATAGCCGTAAGTAATTGCCAACTCGTTATCGATTGTAAAAAATATTACAGATGAAAACAAAACTCGCCGATTTTATAATTTTCGGAGGAGAAAATATTTAACGTATGTTGCAAAGGTTTGTGATCTCGATTTAAATGTTTTGCATTTTCGATGTTTCAAGCCTTCATACACCCTTTAAATTGTCTATGAACGATTTATTTGATGTTAATTTGAAAAAGAGTTCCCCCATTTACACAACTTTTAGAGTTCTTTACCGTGAAATTCGAAGAGATATTACACCACAGTTTTTAACGTGTACAGACATTTTTAATTCCTTTGAATTGAAATCATAAAAACTGTTCGATAATATTTTATATTTTTAGTTTTAATTTGCTTAGTTTTCCTCAGGAGCACTGCAATAAACTTCCTAAAACTTATACAAATTAAAAATTTACTTTCAAGAAACTTTAGTGAGCTTGTTGTTATGAATAGATAAATAACAATTTGTTTCCAGTTTGTATGTAATAAAGGATATACTTTGCCTTAAAAATCGAAACATTTTGAAGTAACAGTTTTTATTCAAAATCTATTTTCAGTAACAAAAGAATCCAAGATTAATATCCTTAATGTTTAATTTTTTTCACAATATATAAATTGCACCTAGGCTGTTCAATTAATTGCATGATTTACTTACTATACTTTTCACCTAAAAGCAAAACATATCTAATTTAAATTTCCAAAAATTGATCGCTTGATATAAATTAGGTAACTCTCTCTCTGCAAAAACATTTTGCACAAAATATTAAAATATTCCAAAGGAAGAAATATCTTTCTCTCAAGAAAAATTTGACTTCCATTTAATAAGAAGATAGTACGAAATTTTTTGAAATTGAAATTTTTTGTCTAAAAAATTCATTAGAGCTTTTAATACTTAAGAACCTATTAACCTTTAAGAACCTATTTCGTGTATGTATAATAAAACTACTCACTTGGTTAAATGAATTCTTTTATTTTGAAATATAAAATGAAAACTAATTAAATTGTTAGGAATAGTTTAAAACAAAGCATATAAATGGGAAGAACATTTTTAAATTAGGGCTTTAAGAAAACCTTGCTCAATGTTAATTTTATGTAAATAGGTGCTTTGCTTTATATCTTATTAAAATGAAATTGCTTTTAAATCTAAACTCAGCTGATATTGTTTTTACGTAAAATATATTGAACCAAATAACACGTATAGGATTAAGTTTATTAAATCCAAGAATCAATTAAAAACGTTTGGAATAACTGAAGTTTCGGTTACTGAAAATTTATGTATCATTATGAATTGAAGTTAATTAAGCACTAGAGTTTAATTTTCTTGTATTTTACTGATCGATTTTGAAATTGCATTGCTGTTATGAGTGTTTAGTTGTCGCTTGATAGAGTTGCAGTGCAAAATTAAATACTAATGTAATTTAGTTTTGTTAATCCCTTTAAATTCGAAAAATTGATTGTGTTATTCTCTAAAGACGAAGAAAATGACATAAATTAATCGCACTTTTGAAGAAAAAAATTCTTTTTCTGTTTCACATTAGGTAATGTTTAAATTTAAGTTATTTGGAACATTCACTTATTTTAATTGGATAATTAAATTCATAAAATTTAGAAATTTTCTGCTTCTCATTAAAATGATGTTTTTTTAAACAATAAAAACTTGATAGAATAAAAGTAAAGGCTCTCTATAGGACGCATTCCATTAAGACAGAGGCATTTAAGAAAAAAAAAAGAATAATCGTCCTAAGATAAAAATTACTATTTATAATGAGTCTATGTCTCCAAAAACAAATATGTAATTGTAAGTGAGTTTAAAATGAAAGAAGAAAAGAAAAAAAAACAAATCTACAGGTATAAAGTAAAATAAAACAAGAAATGCATTACAATTAAATTGAGTAATCGGTGAACAAACTTTGCGAAGAAGAAAATAATGTATGCCCTTTTAGCTTTATTGTAAAAAATAGTTTGTAAAATGTTGCAAATTAAATTTCAGTGCTGCCGACTATAAAATACTCTTTAAGAATAATAATAATTGGAACTTTAAGTAACAAAAACTTAAAAGAGTAAAAGAAATTTATAAAAGTCAATAAAGCGCAGAACTTTGATTGCAAAATCCTTCAATATCTATGTCATTCAATAGATATTTATTTTGATACATTTTAAAAAATTATTTATCATGTTTAATAATAATATGTCTAAATTATAACAAAAAAAATTGTTATAGTAGGCATAAATTCTAACAAAATTATAGAAACATAACACGCTGTTGCTAGTCATATTCTGTGTTATTGTGTGTTCTGTGTTGCAATCGTAATTTTTTTTTTTAACCCTGAATTTGTCACTAATATGCTTAAAAAGGGTAACACTTCTGGCACAATCTTTTCATTTTAGTTTACTCAAATTTTTCCATACATCTCATTTTCAAGCATTTTTTAATGTAATAAGTTATATCAAAGCTTTCCAGGATTGAAAGATTCGCAGAAATAGTTTATTAATTGTAAAAAAAAAATCATAATATAATTTTATTGAATTTCTTACAAAAGAAGTAAATTTGAAAATTTTTCTATTTATTGTTATTTTCCATTATAGCCAAGACTTATTTGATTAATAACTCTAAAAATATGAAATCTAAAACAAACAAAAAAAAAGCATCAGAAAATTCACCTAATCCCTGATCCTGTGTGTTGGTCTCTCCTTGTGCAGCAATATTTGTAGGTCCCAGTTCCACAGCAGTAGACTGTCTCCCCATTACCAATACGAGGGCAATCAAATCCCGTGTTCCATTTTCCAAAAATATCTGTGTACCCAGAGCAAAAATCCACTCCCAGCACTAAAAAATAAGCAATATTATTCAGAATAGCAAGCTATTCAAAGCAACTAGTTCTTTTTTGTGCAATCCGTTTCAGCATAAATATAAAGACATTTATTAATACATGCAGTATGTGGTCATATTATTAGACGCACTATAAGATTCTATGTAAAATTGTAATTATCAGGTGATACTATACAGCTGTATTGTTTTTACTCGGATGAAACCGGTTTACATTTGTTTACGCTCCTGTATCAATTGGTTAACATCGTAACTCTAAAAATAAATTAAAAAAATACGTATACGAGGGTTGCTATTTATATTTCTGGCCTTGGCAACAGTAAGTGTTGCTNCCGGTGTATCCCTCCGCTTATGTTATGACTACGAGGCGATGTGTGAACAAGCCTAATATTCTATGCAGTTTTGTTACTGTAATTTGAGTTCAAATCTAAACATAATTGTACCATTCATAAGAGCTTTCAGAAATGCATTGATTCTCAGAGGTCGTAAGGCCAAAAAAATTTTTGGAAAGTCAATATCTCAGTGTGAATAATTCTTAAGGTATGCCATGTTTTGTATTTTATCCCTTATTTGGCTACATTTGAATAAAATGTCGCCAAAAATATCTTAAAAAATATCTTTTTAAGTTAGCCTAATTAGAAAATATTCTAATGATTATAATATTATGATAATGCTGAAGTTTAAAGACTGAAAGAAAGAACTCGGTACATGTGGAATAGTGCAAAAGATATGATGCAATAATATGATGACGCGTTTTTTCAATCTGCGGCGTAAAAATATATCGGAAGCAGTAACCCGGAAGTCTTGAAAGAGCAATTATACCACTAGCGCCACCACCCTTAGCTTTACACGATCACTAATCCATAAGATTCTATGTAAAACTGTAATTATCAGATGATACTATACAGCTTTATTGTTTTTACTCGGATGAAACCGGTTTACATTTGTTTACGCTCCTGTATCAATTGGTTAACATCGTAATGCAATACGTTAAAAAAATTTAAAAAAATAGGTATATAAGTATATAAATAATATCCTGAATAAACACCCATTACATGTATGCTTCAATATAAAAGTATTGCATATAAACTTGTGCAAATCATGCAATTATCAAAAAACTACAGTGCGTCTAATAATTTGATCTAATTATTATAATATACTAGTAAAATGCTTGATATAATAAATATTCCATATTTATATAATATACCGTCTAATTTATCCTATCGTCAAATTTATATTATATGTCGTGTAATTTAACCAATCGATAGACTTAATGTAAACAAGTGTAAACTGGTTTCAGTCACATAAAAACAATGAAACTGTATAGTACAGCGTTTCTCAACCTTTCAGTATTCACGGCCCAGTTTTCAATAATAATTTTCATCGCGCCCCCCCCACTTACAGTAAAATGTATACAACAATAATGTATATTGAGTATTTTGAATTCTGCCTTTAAATTATTTTTAACTAACTGCCAAAACAAAAGTAAAATAAAAGCCAGCAGCTATTGAGATTGTAGAAACTGTGTTTGGAGTTAATTTTTCAAAACAATTACAGTCCATACCTCTTTCAAATGATACTGTTGCTTGTCGAATTGGTGATGCAGCTGAAAATGTAATGTCAGCTTTTCTCGATGGTGCGTGACAAAATGTTTTCAATACGGTTTGATGAGGCAGCATGTATTAATAAAGATGCTCATTTAATTGCCTATGTTTGATTTTGTGATAATATGTCAGCAGCAGAACTACTTTTCTGAAAATCCATAGAACTCAAAACATCAGCGCTAGCATTATTTACTGTTTTAAATGATGTTATGAATGAGGCAAACATAGAATGCAATAATAGCATCGGAATACCGATGGTGCTCGTTCAATAGCCAGCAGGTTCGAAAGTATACATGCACTTGTAAAACCAAAATCGCCACAATACGTCTGGACACATTGCATGATCCACAAAGAAGCTTTGGCTTCGAAAGAAATGCTGGCTTAAATATTGTGTTAACTACGGTTGTAACTGTTGCAAATTATATAAAAATGAGAACCCTAAGATCGAGAATCTTTTCCGCTCTTTGTAACGACATGGGCTCAGTACATTCAGAGTTACTATTTAAATGCTGGGCAAGATGTTTATCACGTGAGAAATTTTTGCAACGTGTTTATGAATTAAGAGAAGAAATCGCCATTTTCCTAAAAGAAGATAACAGAACGGAAACCGAGAATTTTCACTATTGTTTATTTGCGATGAAATTGAGCTACTTGATCGTCATATTCGAGAAATTAAATAACTTGAATCTTCAACTCCAATGAGCAAATACACATATGTTGGATACGAGTGATAAAGTTAATGCTTTTTGTGGAAAATTTGAATTGTGGGCAGAAATTTAAAGCAAAAAAACTTAACAATGTTTAAAAATGTGGATAATTGTACTAAAACTTATAAGGCAGAAGAAGAACATGTAAAAGTTCTTTTTGTAACCAGTGAAAATCACTTAGCCATGATGGCAAGGAATTTTAAAAAGTATTTTCCTGCTGACGACAAACTTATTGCAAGTTACGAGTGGGTTAGTAATCTCTTTCATAAGACTCCCGAAGGACTCTCAATTGATGAGGAAGAAAAATTCATAGACTTCACGACAAGTGGCGAAACTGAAATGCAATTTAGTAATAAATCACTATTTGAATTTTGGCAGGAGGAGGATTTTTCTGCACTGAAACAAAGGGCATTTCGCATTCTATTACCGTTTTCAATATCCTACCTTTGTGAAACTGGATTTTCTGCTGTGGCTTCTTTGAAGACAAAATATAGATCACG
>NC_092205.1:40401645-40413984 GCF_043381705.1 Parasteatoda tepidariorum
ATTTTAAAGTAATTTTTCAGGTATTTTTTAATTTTTGTGGTGATTATGAGTGTTTTTGTGGTCGATTCTGGTATTTTCTTGTAAATTTGAGTATTTTTATACTAGTTATGGGTTAGGTTAGTTAACTCTATTATGGTTATTTAACTCGTGTTAGTTAATCCTTTGAAAAAATCAACTCAGAAATTCTTGATTAATTCTAAGGAGTTAACTCAAGAGAATCTCTAGTGACTTCACACAAGAACTATTAATGTAAAATCAATAAACAAATTATACACTCTAAAAACAAATATCTTTTTTATAGTCGGGAAACTTGTTCCATCCAGCAAGCCTTTTTAAAAAGCGCTTGCCAGTCCAAATGCTTTTTCTGAAGATAATTTGAGTAAATGAAAAAGTGATTTCTTCATCTGGCTCACCTTTGGAACCTGAGGGAAAATTTAGGCGCAGAAACTACAATTTTGAAATTGTACTATAAAATAAATGAAATTTTATTTTACAATTAAAAGTATACATGGTATATATTAGAGATAGGAGTAAGATATTAGCGAAAAATTCAGCCTCACAGACTTAATCAGAAAATTAGGAAAAATCCTCAAAGCAAAGTCACCCTTGGCGCCCCACCTTAAGTTTTGATTTAATAAGTTGTTTCACTTTAGTAAGTTATTAAATATGTCGAAATGTATTTTGTTTTCTATGTGTATGTGCGATTTCCCTTCATCCAGTTAATCAAATTTTTAAATAATATTTTTTCTCGAATATTCTCGCGCCACCCCTCTAGTATGGTCGCGCTCCCCTAGGGGGGCGCGCCCCACAGGTTGAGAAACACTGGTATAGTATATTGTAAAACTGTAGCGTATGATAATTGAAATTAATTTTACATAGAATCTTATACTGCGTCTAATAATTTGGCCAGGATCTGTAATATTTTAATACTTCTAGGATATTTTTCTTTCCCTCTATATGTCTCTCTACAAGTTCAAAACATTATAACACAATTATCAGTCAATACATAATTGGCACTTTTTATTTAAAATAAAATATTTTGTAAAAATTAAAAAAAAATGTTTGGAATGCTAGCGACGAATAACCATTTAAAGGCTCTGGATTTTTTTAACAATTGTTATTAGCAGTTATAAAAAGACAACTCTGGTTTTTGTAGCATTCATACAAAATCCTATTCTTTTCTACGTCAGGTGTGAGTATTCCAAACTCGAAATACAGATACCAATTTGAAATACTAAAGCTACAGTTTTTTTAATGACATTTTTAGTCTATTTTTTGCCGAAATGAACACGTTTAAAAGAGTTATATGTAGCAGGGAGTCACGTAAATTTTGAGACAAGTTTCTAGGGGAGTTAGGTCACATCATCAGTATCAAAATTTCATAGGAACATATGTATGAAAATGTTGTCGTACACGGATAGGAGGGCGTCCCAACTATAACCTGCTAAGAAGCCTAAAAGACGCCCGGTGGCTGAGCGGTAGCGCTTCGCGCTGTCGTGCCACAGGTTCCTGGTTCGATCCTCGGGCCGGGCAAGGTTGACTCAGTCTTTCATCCCTTCAGTGGGTCGATAAATGAGTACCAAGCATGCTTGGGAACTAAACACTGGGGGTTCCGAGTTCAGCTGACCACCTGACCGAAACATCTGCTCCTGCGCCCCAGAGCCTAAGGTCAAGAAACTGAGATGGGCACAGTAGGTCTTGACTCCCTATGGGCTGTCGCGCCACTGAGTTTAGCTAAGAAGCCTACAAATGACCAGTTCATAAAGGGAAAACGTCCCTAAGGCATCATGAAAGGTCCTAGATGTAAGGCAACATCTCCAGACATATATCTCTATGTAATTTTAATCCTGATGATGTGCCCTTACTTCCAAAGAAATTTCTCACAAAATTTACTTGACCCCTGTTACATATGAAATGTTTAAACATTTAATGTTTAACATTTCGTCAATAAATGTTTAACATTTCGTCAAAAAATGGACTAAAAACGTCATTTTAGAAATAAACTAGCGTGGAAAGAGAGATCGATGGCAGATTTGAGAACAGCGGTATGAAAGTATCTAATCCAGAAAGCAGGTAACCTTATGGCAACCTCGCTTCGGAATTTTCTTTATATTGTCACGAAAATGTTTGTACTAAAAACCTTTTTCCGATAAAAGAAAAATATTGCAGTTTCAAACCTTTCATCCTAAAAGGATTAAAAATTATTTTTTAAAGCTTTTTTAAAAAGTATTGTCACTGAGGTAAAATGATCTCTTAGGTCCATAATAGTGTTTTAGCTGACGTCACACTACCGATCAAATTGCATTGCCCATTAAAATTTCCTGACAAGATGGATTTCAGCTGAGCAAAACGTTGTGAAACGAAACCTTTCAATTACTTAAATTTAAGATTATTTTCTCCTTGAGACTAGCTTTATTCAAGGATTTTTTCTTGCTTGAAAAAGCAGAAATAAGTCAACCTCGATTTAAGGTTTTTATATAGAATGTTGTTTTCAAAGGTTTTGGATTAGAGTAATGTGAGTAGAACAGAGCAGATGTTCACAGATCACGTCTTAAAGTTAGAAGGTTAGCACGTAAACCGTATATCAAATCTTTTTATGTTTACATTCCCAGATAGCAAAATAAGGTTTATTTTCACTCAGCAGAAATCTTTTAATGTAAACCTAAAAAGTTTTTTTGTGCGGTTTACGTGTAAACCCTCTTACCTTAAAACGAGATCTGTAACAATCTGCTCTATTCTACGCACATTACCTTATTCCAAAACCTTGAAAAATAACCGTCCATATAAAAACCTGAAAATCGAAGTTTTCTTAGGGTTTTTAAGCGCGAGAAAATCCATCAATAAAGCTAGTCTCAAAGTGAAAATAATCATAAATCTAGATAATTGTAAGGTTTCTTTTCGCAACGTCTTGTATGCTCAGCTAAAATAAACCTTGGCATAAAATTTTAGTAGACAATATAATTTGATCCTGTCACTAGTGTGACGTCAGCTAAAACATCATTATAGACCTAAATGACCATTTTACCTAAGTGACAATACTTTCTTTAAAAATCTTTAAAACTAATTTTTAATCCTTTTAGGATGAAAGGTTTGAAACTGCAATATTTTTGCTTTATTAAAAAAAGTTTTTTAGTACAAACATTTTCGTGACAATAAAAGAAAATTCCGACGCAAGGTTGCGGAAAGGTTACATGCTTTCTAGGATCAAATGGTTTTTGCTGAGGGAAAATAAACACTGGATAAGATTTGTTAAAAAAAATCCCATGCAACAAAAAACAAAACAAAAAATATTATTTTCAGTGTAATCTATTTATTGAATTCAATTTCCTTTCAAATACATTTAATTACGAAATTATGTTAATGAATATTTTTATTGAGAAAGTGATTTGATGATAGATATAAATTTTATTATTAAGGGATAGAAAAAATTTTATGGCACTTACCTTCATGATCGTGACTAGAGAGTTGTTTCACATCACTATCTTCCATAGCCATGGTAATGTAACAATAGGAAAGTAAGCTTGTCTTTCGGGTTGTTTAAAATGAATCTAACTCAAAATAATTAAAGCTTAGTGTCATGAGGAAGTTCCCATAGTAACAAAGAATGTAATGTAAAAAAATGATTAATGAAAGTTTATTATAAGTAGATTATGGTTAAAACTAAATCATTTTATACAGTGTTATTTATCTTGTGACTAAAAATTCTTCCCATGGGAAGGTATTAGAGCATAACTAAGCATCATTTCAAAATGGAATTATGTAAAATCTTCACCAAAAAAATTTAATTTTACTCAATCTGAGTGTAAGTTGATTCAGTGTAATTGTAATTTTGTCTGAGTGTAATTAGAATTTTTAAAATTTCTTCTTCTGTGTTTCTGTCTTATCGAAGTAGACAGTTCCCTGAAATTAAAAAATAAGTATTAAATAAATTATGATTAAAATCTTAAATTAAATATTTAACTGAACCAGATGAAAAGAAGAAAAACAATTAAATAAATGCAAATTTTTGAGATAAATCATTTAAAAATATGATACATGTATTTAAGTAAAAGTATATATATCATTTAATTTTTTTAAACACCATTTACTAATTGAAGTACAATGAATACTAGCAAGTTAGAAATGTTATATCTATAAATACATTTTTATTCATTCAAACGCAAGAAAACACAAATTAATGCCAACATATTTTACTGTACTATTCTATGTGATAAAAAAGCACAAACAAAAAAATATAATCTCATGACTTCTTTTTTCTTCCGTATTTAATTATATATATTAGAGATGCTTTTATCTTTGAAAAAAATTATTCACACATTTTTTTGATATGTTTACTAAAAATGCTTCATGAAACAGCTGATTAGAACACTATTTTCATCATTGAGTCGAATGTGTCGAAATAGTTCGAAGCAAAAAACAGACGAATTTGAAAATCTCATGTATCCAAAATTTAAACAGCATATTTTTGACCGAAATGCATAGTCTCAAAAGTGATGTAGAGGGAGGAATATAAGAGAGAGATGGGCATTGGTGGCGACCAATGCACATCAATGCAATGGTGGCTTGTCAAATAACCATAAATAAGATGGAATTCAAACTCTTAACTGTGAGAAAAATTCAGACTACTTTCACCTAATACAGTTAAACAACCAGAATAACATCGCTCAAACTAGGCCCACCTAATGTATCTACTTAGTTCCTTGCAGATAGGTGAGCATTATTGTGGAGAGGGCTAATGTGTTAAACTTATGACAGACAAAAGTTCTAGTCCCAGATCTCATACCACAATGTTTCCTTTCCCTTAAACACATGAAGTGTTTCCAATATCCATCACTCCCCAATTTGTGACCCTGTGCCGTTAGAATAGCATACTCTCATTTAGGCATAGATGGCTGCACCATAAAGTTGCTAGACTATCTCCAATGTCTAGTTAAATTTTTGGTTCATGGTTTTGAAAACATGCTAGTTGCAAATGGCTAAAAGACCTTATAATCTTATTTTCATGTTTTTTTAATCATTCTAGTTGTTAAGAGTTTTGAAAGCGTAGAAGTAAAAAAGGTTTTATACCGTAAACTTTACAGTCAATTGGATTGCTGCCGGTTGTTTTACTATAATTTTAGAATGAAAATTCCAACAGTGCACATTACTTTTGAGACTATGCATTTTGCTCGAAATTTAGTGTATGCTGTTTCAATTTTGAATATATGGGGTTTTTAAATTCTACTATATTTGCCTCTGAGCTATTTTTACACATTTTTGCTCAATATTGAGAAATCCTTTTTTCACAGTAAACAAATAAGAGAAGTTTTGAAACAAAATAAAAAAAAAGTTTATGTATACTAAATCGTAATTTTCACATTCGAAATATATTAAAATCACAAAAATAGAAGACAATAATTAGGGTTTATGAGTATTTAAAAGCATCACGGGGTAGCGCATGTAACTTTAACTTAATTTTATTAGTTACGTGTTTAAGCGATATTAGCAATGACAACTGGCATATCGATGTATTTTAAGAACGTTTAATTTACATGTATTTCTTCCAAAATTTTAATTAATATTATTTTATTTGTTTTAGATTTTTTAAAAATAAATTGTTATTATTGAAAGTGTCAAGCATCTTTTTGTTTATTATGTGACAATATAAATATAATGTGACACTATAAGTATACTCTTTATAATGTAACAATATAAATAATCTAAACGAAATTAGCTGTAACTGGGGAAAGGAGATAATAATTTGTTTGCACTCGCTGTGTGTTTTTTAATTTGAAATGCAACTTTCCAGTTGAATATATTATGAGATAATATTCTTGCAGTTGATATTTTATACACTTTAAGTTAGTACTACAATAATAAGTTTGTAATTAAGGAAGTCCATGATAGTTAAAAATTAACGGAAAAATTTATAAAAATCTCCCAAATTATATAAAATACTTTAAAGAGTAGTTTGGTCACAACAGCTCATGAAAACATATTAAAGGGTCGAATTATTTTGAGAATAAATTGCATTTTCTGAACTTTAAGTATAAAGTAAGCTGTCATTAGAGTTTTGGAATAATTGAGTTTGAAAATGGCGCGATAATATGCTTGCAGCTGTAATGAATTCCATTCACGTTTGCTAGTCTAAGCGTTTTCTTAAACATGCGCATTCTTTTCTTGAGGGTTCGAAAAGTTTTCTCTGAAAAGAAATATTGATGCTAAAAAAATAACGAAATGCCATACCGAAATTGGCAACACGAGAACGGCTTTAAAACGAAATTCTCAAGATAGCGATTGCCAGAAAAGAATATAAATTGACGTTTGGGCAAAAATGTTTCGGAATCTGTAAATTACATTTCTCGCAGAAAGGCGGAAGGAGAGATGGAAAGAAAAAAACTGGAAGCCGAGAAGAAAGAAACTAAAGTAGTAAAAGGAGAAATTTTAGAGCAAAACAACTCATGACGTCAACGTCAAAGAATTTGACGCATAGAATAGATGGCCTTCCGAATTGCACAGATCTAATGTGTCATGCAAGGAGATAAATTCTCTTTTCATTTACAACATACGAAATAACTGTAAAGTACAGTGTATAAACACTTACTTTCGTATTTAATAATATGCAATTTCTTTAAACAAGCAAAACAAATTTCTTTTAATTAAAACAGCGAATTTATTTTAATAAAATATTTATATACATTCAATTTTTACGACATTTTCCTATTTTATTTAATTCAGGATCAAAAGCTAGGAAAAATAATGTTCCAAATTTTTTTCTACTGTAAATACTACAATCCTACACTTGATTAATTACTGTTTTACCATATTCAAACAAAATAGTTGAATAACCATAAATAAGATGGTATTTTCTGAAAAAAAACCCGTTTATTAACGGCTTTTACCTAATACGGTAAAACAACCAAAATTTATCTCACCAACTAAGACCGTCTTATGAATCAACTTAGTTCCTTGCAGTTGGGTACATATTATACCCGAGAGGACTATTCGCTCAGTCTCATGAACGCTGCTACGAGGGTTCAAGTCCCAACGTTGACACCACGATATTTACTCCACTCTTCCTTTCAACATGTGAAAAGTTTTCAGTGTCTTGCCCTCACCGATGCATATTACCTAACTAAAAGACTAGCTCCAATGCCCAGTTAAATTTCTTCTTTATGGTTTTGAAACCATGCTTGCTGTAAATGTTAAAAACGTGTATGGCTTTATAATCATATTAGTTGTAAACGGTTTCAAAGTAGTAAAAGTAGAAAAATTTCTTTACCAGCAATTTATAGATAATTGGATGGACAGGCTGATGCCTGTAATTTTACCATAATTTTAAAAAGAAAATTCCAGCAGTGTGATATAATACTTTTGAGTGCATGTGGACGCATATACCCTGTGTAAAAGCAAATGCGAGCACCTTGATCTAATGAAATTATTTTCACGTACTAGGTCTCTATCGTAAGGGTGCAAGGACTTAATTTAAAATATATGAATTAAAGCAGTTATAAATTATTTTGAATTAAAAAATCAGACACAAAAGTGTACTTTCTCTTAAATAAACACTTATTTTTTCGATGAGTTCAGTTTCTTGAATTTCAAAACATGGATTGCGAGATTGCCGTAACCAAGAAAATATGATCTCAATTGTTTAGCGAAAAAGTTAAATCCTTGTAGATTTCACTTATTGAATATATTTCCCCGAATTTTAAAACTAACAAAAAAACATTTTTCCTTTTTGCATACAATTATAAAACTTTTTTTCCTAATTAGGATTACACGTTAAAAAATTTTGTAATTATTTATTATTAATTTAATTACTAGCAGTCAGAAAACTTTTTAAATTTTAAAATCTTTTAAACATTTTAAAACAATTCAATCTATATGACATGGATTGAATTTGAGAGATTTTTGAATGAGAAAATACATAATTTTATTGTAATCTATATCTAACAGTTCTTGTGAAACAGTGTTGTTTTAAAATACGATTTCTTTGAGATCGTGAAATACGCAAGAAGGACAATTAATGTAACGAAACTTGGCAGATGATTGAGAAGAAATCGAGGTGGTTAGCAAGAGAAATAAGAAGAGGAGAAGCACCGTTAAAATTCATATATTTCGTATTTTTGAGTTATATGAGCTGTTTTGAGCTATATGAGCTGTTTTTGAGCTTCACTACTATATATCCTCCACTGTCAGAATTTTCATTCTAAAATTGAGATTAAATATTCGGCAGTAGCCTGTCTATTCAACTAACCGCAAAGAGTTTACGGAAAAGAACATTTCTTACATACTTTTCATTTTTTAATTACTGTTCACTACTGGTATGATTAAGAAAATGAATACAAAGCTATGAAATTTTTTAAACTTTTACAACTAACAAGATTTCAAAACAGTAAAAACAAAAGTTAAGTTGACGCTGGAGATAGTTTAACAACTTTATGGTGCTGCCATTTATGTCTGAATAAGAGTGTGGTATTCTAACAGGCCAGGATCACAAATTGCGGAGTGCGGAACACTGGAAACACTTTGTGTGTCTAAGGAAAGAGAGGAAGCATTGCGGTGTCAGCACAGGGAATCGAATCCCAATTCTCCGTGGCTCAAGGGATAGAGCACTTGCTTTCTAATGAGGTGACCCGGGTACGAATCCCAGCTATGGCTGGAATTCGTACCCGGGACTGGAACTCAGCACCCGGCTCACACAGGCCACAGTGCTGACCTGAAATATCTTCAATAGTAGACGGATCATGGGTTGGAGTCCCCTTGCTGTCAATCTAATAGTGGAAGATTTTCATGGTTTTGCTCTCCATGTGATGCAAATGCGGGTTAGTTCCATCAAAAAGTCCTCCATGAAGGCAAATTTCGCCATATACTTGATCCTGGAGTTCTTTTTTTTCTGGATTGGGATTAAAATTACGACGGAGTTGAACATTGGAAGTTGTAAACCCAAAATTGAGTCGCCTGTTCAACGACAATCATAAAATGATGAGATTGACAGAATAGCCGTCTTGACTATAATATTTACCCATCTACAAGAACCTAAGTGACTTCATTAGATGGGTCTAGATGAAACGATAAAAATCTGCTTTTTTAACCGTATTAGTTGAAAGCAGTTAACAAACGGTTTTTTACACAGTTTTCAGTTCGAATTATATCTTGTTGTTGTTGTTGCTTATCCTCTTCTGGCCTGACGAAGTCAGACCAGATCTATGAACCCGTTGACCTGAAGAAAATCAGACACCAAAAGAGGAGAAGAGTAAATGTCTTTCCAGAGAAGACCAAGACAGTTCAGGATGTGATCGGCGGAAACCCGGTGTAGATGGCATTTAGGGCAGAGGGGGTAGGTTTTAGCTCCCTCAGAAAATAATAAACCTTTAAGATGGCCGGTAGCTAGGCGGGAGATGGTGGTGCAGACTCTCCTTTCAAAGGGAAGGGTCAAAGAAGCTTCAGGCTTATTTCCCTTGTACAAATGGTGGGTGGGGGGACTCAACCAGTCTCTGAGAAACTGGGATTTCTTCAGGGAGTAGAGTTCAAGATAGGTAAGATCAGAAGAGGTAGGGTGCGGTTGGCTGCAACCCTCTTTAGCTAGGCTGTCCGCTATAAATCATTACCAAAGATACCGACGTGTGAAGGAACCCACTGCAGGTGAATATTATGTTGTAGGGACAAGAGTTTTAGGTTGTTTACGATGGAAATACTGGTTTTGTCGCCAATTTGGGTCCGTTTGTTGAGATGTTGCAGGGAGCTGCGGCTATCAGAGAATATCCAAAGGTCTTTAAAGTAAAGGTCATTTTGCATAACAAATTCCTGACCCTGTTGATAACCAGAAGTTCACTTTTGAAAACGGAGCAGAAGTCTGGGTTACGCTGGCAGAGAGAAAATTTTTCATCAGGAGTCTCGATGTAGACTCCGCCATCTTTGTATCTCCGCCTCGATGTAGACTCCGCCGATTTTGCTGCCGTCAGTGAAAATTTTTGCGTCTTGTTTTGGAATAGAGTGAATAATTTCGAGAGCCAGTCACTTTAGATGTTCGGGCAGGAATTCCTTCTTATTGACAGGAGCGGGAAGGTTGAAATGGAAGAGAACTTCTGATAATTATATCTTATTTATGGCTATTAGACTGTTTTGTTTGTATATGGTAAAATAACAATTAAATGAATTACTATTTAACTATTTTTAACAAGAAATTTCTATCAGTGTATATTAAGAAAAAATTATTTAAAAATGTATCATAAGCCTTATAGAATTATGTTTTTTGACTCCAGTTGATTTCTAAATATTTAGTAGCAACATAAACAAAAAAATATTGAATAATTGTAATGCGAGCAGTAATTGTTTCATTAACAAAAATAAATTATAGCCCTATGAAATATTAAAATGAAGCGTATTTTTATTTATTAAAATCAACTACTGTCAGAATTGTAAATTCTTACGATATTTAGTTATAACATCAACTTTAGAGAATGGGAAATAGTTTGAACTAACAGAGTTACTAGCAATATTGGAAGGAAGAGTAAATAAATGAAACCTTAGCTTTATTTTACAGCATTTTAGAATCTAAATTCCGGAATATCCCTTGCATGTTGTAATTAATTTCATTTTTAACTGCTTTTAATATAAAGTAATAAATAAAACTTTTAATTAAATAAACTTTTAAATTTAATTTAATGAATTTTTAAATCAAATCAATTAATACTTTATCTAAAAACAAGATAACTTTTCTCTCGTTTTTCATTGTAGTTATAAAAATACGCGTTTTTACGAACTAAGAGATAAATTTTTTTTGCATACATTGTTATTTTACTAACTTACAAAGTTAGTGTTACACAACTCTCCAAATTATATTTGATGTAAAAATTTTGAATAATGTAAAACCGAAAAATGCGCGTTCTTGTGACACAGGACGCCTATTTAAAAATTAGGAATAATTTAAAAAGGAGGAATATATTTCAATGGCAAATATTGGGTTTGTAGTTATTTAATTGCAAATGTTGGTAATGGATGAAAAAGAAATTTCTACAGTACTATTTGTACCTGAAAAATTAACATTATTCAATAAGAAAGTTCTTATTCCTTTTTTCGTAGATGGCAGATAATTTTTTGAGCTTTTTTAGTTACACTGTCAGAAATTTCTTTAAAAAAATCTGTGCTCAGAGTGTCGATAATTTTTACCGTATTTACCATTTTAACCGGAAAATGTTATGGAGCAAAAAAATCTTATATCTCGCTAACTTTACAGTAATAATTACCATAAAATCACTGAATCATTATTTAAATATATATATAACTGAAAGATCTACGGTTTAATATTGTATGGTAAAAATGAAGTTTTCGGATACTGCATCCAAACTCTCATTTTTTCATACAATAATTTGATCTGGAATTTTTTACAGAGTATCAACTACTCTAAATTGAATTCCTAAATGAGTTGCTTAAATTTAGTTGAAATTCTTAAGTAATTTATAGAGAAAAACATAGCTATTAATAACATAAAATTCAATTCTATAAAGTTATTTTCAAATAAACAATTTAAATATTAAATTTTAAAAAAAAACTGTAGTGACATTTTTGAAACATACACTCTAATCTAATTACTAAAACTATTCATATTTACACGCCATTATTTTAAAGTTATTAAATTTAAAAGGAAATTATACAAAATGAAAATGAATTAATACAAACAAACCAAAATGTGTTACTATAATTGCATTAACCAAGGTTATAAAGATATGTTTCCTCTTTCTTACATTCCGATAAACGCTTTAAACTCTAGAAGATCTCCAGAAATAGAATTCTTTAAAAGAAAGGGCACGCACATGCAATAAAGCAGAGAAAACGACATCTGTTGTCTTGTGAGCATCTCCCTACCAGATGATTATTTTGTCGTTTGCTAAAGGGAGTGAAAAGTTCTACTCAACCCCACAGTTATTCTTCTTTCGTTCTATCTTTTCCAAGCCAACAAAGATTCGGTTCACCTGTTGCGATCATCTGGAAATGACGTTTGAAAGCGCTCTTTTTGATATCGTTCAGGGGATGGGGTGAATAGAATAAGTGATAAGAAATAATGGAGTGTCTTTAGCTCATTTGAAAAAGAGCTTAAGTGCTTTTTAGAGTGAAGTTAGAAGGAACCTGTTTTACGTAAGAGTTATGCTTTGTTTCAAACTTTTTGAACATCTACTTTTTTGTACGGAATAAAATAAAGAGTGAATAATATGAGGGAACAATTTTTTTGTTGCATGTATACAAATATCTGATATTACCTGATTCAGGAGTAGGATTATCTGATTCATATCTGAATTTAGTTTTACTCCTAAATCTAAAGAAGATATATATATATATATATACAGTCCCTGGCCA
>NC_092205.1:40414102-40423318 GCF_043381705.1 Parasteatoda tepidariorum
AACTTGATATATATATATATATATATATATATATATATAAAGAGAGAGAGAGAGAGAGAGGGAGAGAGAGAATAGCATATTTGGTTTATTTTTCCTTGTAATGTACAAGTTTATAAACGTTAACGTTGATGCGATTAACTTCAAAGGCAGTTCAGTCACATTATTAGGGTTAAAATTGAATAAGAATCCATGCCCGGTAATATTACCGTAGGCGACTATGGTGATTTCTTACTATGACCTCTCCGGAAGCACGCGAAGAAGCAGTTCATAGTAGGGATGCTCCCCTAACTGCACATGACGATATTTTCAGGCATGGGTCTACATGAAATTTTAATCCTGATAATGTTTTTTAACTTCCCTTGAAGCTTGTTGCAACATGTATGCTACCCACCGTTGTATATAGCGTTTTTAAACTTCGACTAAAATTAAACTGTGATTGTTTTTTCGTAAAAAAAAAAAATTCTGAGCTTAGAGAGAAAAACTGATTTCTGATTTGAAATCAGCGCTACAAAGGCTTTTAGGATCTGTTGAGAAATGTCATGACAACAGAGAATGAAAAAATAAAATGTTCGCCAGTGAATCTGTATTTTTCTTTAATTCAACATAATTATGCAAAAAGCATAAAGAGGACAACTGACATTCTCGGTAACTTTAAGTTATGAGATTAATCAATAATTTTAAAATTAGTTCGATTGTAGTCAGTTTAGACTTTTGAAGTTCAAAACAGCTGAAGTTCGAATATTTTTTGCCTATTTATATTGCTTTGGGAAAAGGCAACAACTGACAAAAAAAACATATAAATATTTTTTTTACTCTTATGGTATATGCCACTACGTTAATTTACTGTAAAAAATTTCAGTGTATTTTAACCCCAAAAATGGTGTTCAGATACAATAAATTTCTTACAGCGTATCTGCTTGGTTCAAAACTTAATAATTAAGTGACGTTCTGGATTGGTATAAATGTACTAGTAACTAAAATAACCAGACAATGTAGGCCTCTATTTGAATATTATATATTTTCTACACAATTTGCTTGCTAAAAAAAAATTAAAGTTTGTATGCTGAGTTTTTTATGGTTTTTAGCATAAAATACATGATGTTTATATTTTTAAACCAATATCTAATGAGTCTTTTTATTGATTTAAATATTGATTTAAAAACTAAAAAATTACAATTTAAATTATTATAATATTTGATTTTGTAAATATATGATCGGATGATCGGAATATAAAATTTCTATTATATATTTGATAGATTATAGAGTATAATATAGACTATAATATTAACTATATAGACTGTTTTAAGACTAATATCTAATGAGCCTGCTTTTGATTCAAAATTAAATTAAGATTTAAATAATTATAACATTTAATTTTGTAACTGTATTCAGATGATCGGAGCATAAAATTTCTATTATAAATTTGATGTATTATAGAGTATAATATAGACTATAATATTAACTATATTATAGACTGTTTTAAGACCAATATCTAATGAGTCTGCTATTGATTTAAAAATAAAAAATTACGATTTATATAATTATAATATTCGATTTTTTAACTGTATTCAGATGATCGGAATACAAAATTNTATGCTGAGTTTTTTATGGTTTTTAGCATAAAATACATGATGTTTATATTTTTAAACCAATATCTAATGAGTCTTTTTATTGATTTAAATATTGATTTAGAAACTAAAAAATTACAATTTAAATAATTATAATATTTGATTTTGTAACTGTATGATCGGATGATCGGAATATAAAATTTCTATTATATATTTGATATATTAAAGAGTATAATATAGACTATAATATTTACTATATTATAGACTGTTTTAAGACTAATATCTAATGAGTCTGCTATTGATTTAAAAGTGAAATTAAGATTTAAGTAATTATAATATTTAATTTTGTAACTGTATTCAGATGATCGGAATATAAAATTTCTATTATATATTTGATATCTTATAGACTACAGTTTTTCATTGTATTAGTGGAAATGCGTTAATCATTTCTTCATCATTCTATTTTAAGATAATCCAAGTAACTACGTTACACGAAAATATTTAAATGACTTTCATCTGTACACAAACATTTCTTATTAAATTTTGCCATCAAAGAAAGGGTCGACTATCAGCATTTTGAAACGAGATTTTGCGAGAGAATGTTATGGCAACAAACTATCGCCGTTCGTAATCCAGAACTAGATCGATAAATTAATTAAGCGAGATGATATAGTATGTCGTCCAACACCTTTTATCGCACCTCAGTTGTTTGGGGAAATTCGACCGAGGCAAGTCTTTGCTTCGGTGGAAATTGATTTGTTGACTCAAGTGATTCATTAACCTAAAGTGTTTTAAACAACTTTAAAGGAATTAATTGTACAATAAATAGTTTTTTTTTTCTTGATGAAAATAATTCTCGATTATGTTTCTCGTGTAACAACATTTATCGTTTAGAAAATGAGAAAATTTTTCTAGCTTGATGAACTGTTCACTGAGAAATTTTTTTATACTGAAAAAACTATGTTAACATTTTTAAGGGGACAGAGACAAATTTTTAAATCCGTTTCAAAAAGGATTTCACTGGGAGAAAAGTATGGTTAAAACTACCAGAAAATGGTAAAATTTACCGTGTTTATGTCTCTATGGTTTCATATGAAACCATACATATTATGAAACCATATTGGTGAAATTAACTATGAAATATGGTTTTATAATATGTGATAAATTTTACTGGTTGAGGGTAACACTAGGTAATTTTATCGTGATATCTTAGAGCATGGCATAAAAACCATTTATCCGTGTAAATTTTTATTTTTATTTTTATATTTTTTGCTAAATATGTAGTAATAAAATTATAATTCTGAGAACCAGAATTTATGCATAACCGTTACCATATGAACGGAAAAATTACCAAATGAATGATTAAAATACCGTATATTTTGGTTTTATTATCAGAATTATGTTGATTTTTTTCTTACCAGAAATGCCATTCCCATACAATACGGTAAATTCGCTAGAATTCTCCTCTCCATGAGCATTATTTTTAATTTTTTACTTTGTTGCCGCGAACATAAAGTATAGAAGAAAAAAAATCACAAATTTTACATAAATAAGTTTTTAAGAATAATATTGATTATTTTGGATACAACTGAAAATAATAGACTCAAAAACAGATTTACACAGAGAAAGTAGCTTTTTAAGTTTAAATTAACTTGAAGCAACCATCACTTAGAGAGCATTAAAGGTAAACGAAAAGTATTATATCGTGATTTTTATTGTAATATGTATTTGATTAAAGTGATTCACTATTTTTGTGGTAACTATTTCGATAAAAAATACAATATACGTATATTATATTTTTTTGGTTCGTAATATGTTCTGGTAAAAACAGATTTTATTGTAAAAAAATACCGTCACCCATGTTTACCGGAATTTTATCGCAATTTTTTACACTGTATTAGACATAAAAACATATATTTTGTTATTTAAAAGTTATTTAATTGCATTTTTATTTTTCAGTAATCAAGAGTTTATTTCTAGTAATTACACTTTATACAATAAAATATGTATTTAAAAGTTTTAACTAAACAATTAAAAAATTAAATAATTTAGTAGAAACGCTTAGTATAAATTTTTTTAATTCTTCATAAAAAATTGAGGGAATCACTTGGTTTGCACAAACTACAGTGTTGAAGAATTTGTTCCTCTATACAGAAGGATAAAAAGCTCGATACCGGAGAGAAAATTCAGAATGTTTTTATAAGTTTCCTCTTCAAGTAGCAAAAATGCAATCAAACTTCAGTCAGAAAAAATGGTGCTAATTCATCCAAAAGGATGAATTAGCACCATTTTTCCTTCTTTTTGTTTTGAGTCGGAAATAAAATTATGGCATGAAAAAAACTTTCCTACGTTAATAACGAAATAAAATAAATCTATGCACCATAAAAAAAATCTGGATCAAATTATGGTAAAATGCACCTGGACTCAGTATACCGGTACTTTTAACTGTAAAATCAATTTTTACTAGAATATGTTACGGAACAAAAAATTTTATATACGGTAATTTTGACAGTAATAATTGCCATAAAATCACTCTAATTAATAAATATTACTGTAAAAATTACGTAATAATATTTTAAGGTAAAAATGTATTTACGGATGATGAACCAAAAGTGCCGGTACTTCATATTGTAATTTTTTCCGGAATTTTTACAGTGTGTGGAAGGTTTTTAGTTTAAAAAAATCGGTGAAGCAATAACGGAACTAGGTACACAGAACCTCCTTATCATTAAAAAAAGTGGAACTAAATAAAGGCTACAAAACTGGAAGCGATATTTTTTTAATGTATAAAAATAAATAACTGATTTTTTAAAATTTTTGATAAAATTTTAAAAACATGAATGTAAAATACAGTTATGTTTTGTTAATACTTAAAGATCGTCCGATTTCTGAATAAAGAGATAGAGAAACAATTTTCCAAAAAATGAAGAAAAAAAAGCAAAACAAAGGTGGAACAAAAAAAGCATAAAACTATAAAAAAAATCAAACAATAATACAAAAAAATGATAAAACTCTACTAATAGTTAAGCAAAATAGCTCCCCCAAAATAGTTAAGCAAACTAACAAAAAAAACAGCTAACAATTTTTTGCGTCAAACGCTAATTATGTATTTATTACAGTGTACTAAATATTAATTATGCATCAGGTATTATATTTCAACGAGTATTGAAGTTAAATTTGTAATTTTGATTTTTAAAAAAGAATAGAATAATGTTTTCAGCTGTACTTACAAGCTATAACTGCACCGTATGTTTCCCTTACCAAGCAAAGTTCATTGTATGAATGAAAGGCCGGGACAGGAGGATGTCTTGTTTTGTCAAAATGATGAAAGACAAAGCCGCCTGCTGACAAGTGACGTCGTCTGACATTCCCCTGACTTATCTACCCTAATAACAAGCCCCAATGACGGAGAAAGTAAAAATATAACCAATACACCCTAGACCCTCCCCACCAGTTTCTGGTTCATGTATGGAAAAAAGAACAACGAAATATATACCATAAATATTTTTCCCTATTCTTCACAGTCAAGAAAGTGTTGATCTGTATTTTTGATGGAATATGTGTAATTTTAAATTAGCGCCATGCATGATTTATTTTGTGGTTTACTAGGTACAAATTGAAAAAAAAAGGAATAAAAAAATGCAGCAATTTAAGTAATACTTAAATAAATTAAGTGCTTAAATTAGAGTTTTTGCTTTTTAAATTATTGATACAGCAAAGGAATAACGAAATATATACGGTAAATATTTTCTCCCAAATTCTTCTTAGTCAAGAAATAGTTGATTTCTTATATAATTGGTGGAATATGTGTAGCTTTAAGTTTGCATCGTACATGTAATTTTTTGCATTTTTATCTTGCACAAATTTAAAAAAATTCTCAAATTTAAGTAAAACTTTTACACAGTAAATTATACGCATGGAAAAAGAAAAACGAAATATATAGCAAAATTATTTTCTTTTCCCCAGATCCTTCTAAGTCAAGATGGGGTCGATTACTTTCATTTTTAGTGAAATACGCGTAATTCTAATCCTATGTCATGCATGTTTTTTTTGTGTGTATTTTTATGTGAATTCTCCTCTGTAAAAAGAAAGTGGTAAAACTACACAAATTTAATTTTTTTTTCTTCTAATACATAAAGTTTTTGTTTCCACGTCTCAAAGAGTCAANTGTAATGCTATTGTAATCTGCTTTATTTATAGGGAAATCATAGGTGTAAAGTATGTATAAAATCGTTCCAAGTATGCTGCCCTGAGGTACTCCGGCTAAGATGCTTCTTTTTGATGAGATGCAGTTTTGGATAGTTACTTGAAATGTTCGGTTTGAGAGATAACAGGATAGAAGCTTGATGAGTTCAGGAGGAAAATTTATTTGCATTAGTTTAAATATTGTACCGGTGTGCCATACTTTGTCAAATGCTTTTGAGATGTCGATCATTAGGAATACTATTGTTTCTTTGTTTGCTATTGCTCTTCCGGTGTAGTCTATTATTCGTAGTTGCTGTTTGTTTGTATCTAGTTTTTGTCGGAATCCATATTGTTCGTCTGGGAGAGCTGAGAGAAGTGGTTTAATTCTATTGTAAATTACTTTTTCGTATATTTTGCCGATAATATTTAGGAGGCTGATAGGTCGGTAATTCTCAGGGCAACCTGGATTTTTATTTTTCTTTAGAACTTGGCTATTTCTGGGGAAATATATAAATGACAATACATTTAATTCTTATTTTATCATATTCAGCCGAAACAGTCAAATTACACCTAAAAAGTGGTCCTTCAAACTATTAACTGTGAAAAAAAGCAATTATTGGATGCTTTTACCTAAGACGATTAAGAAATACTAATTCATATTTTTCTTTTTCTTTATCAGATGACAGAAATTCTTACAGTGTGCTGTAGTCACTTTTGAAGCCGCTTATTTTTCTATTTTGAAGGTATATACTTCTTCTGAAAGGGAGAATCTGTCTATCTAATGGCCCTCAGATCGGGAGTTCGAATCTTCGTATTTATACCACTATATTCCCTCCATTCCTTTAAAAAATCAGGAGTTTTTAATGTCTTGCACTCCTTTATCACTGACTCTGGACTATTGAAATAAATAACTCTCCTTTACGCATAGACGCGAACACCTTAATACTGTTACACAAAATAGTCTATTATTTCTCAACTCATAAGATAGATGACACCACTATCCCGCGTTTTTGAATACATTTTAAAATTGTTATTGGAGAAAATGGATTTCAAGATTGTCTTACAAAATATAGATCATTCAAAAAGTGTACACTGACATAAGAATGTTTTGTCCGTTTCGGTTCCTAATTTTTAAAGGACAGATGTTATCAGAAGCACACTTGTGAAAATTCATCGAAAAAAGCACTTAGGCGTTTCTTAAATTAAAAATTGGAGGACAGAGAGCGAATCGAGGAAGACATAATAACGTCGAGAAAAGAGTTTTTCGTGTTTATATCTTAATGAACTTATTAAAAGATATCAAAATGTCCAAAAGAATTATATTGCATCAAAAGAATAAAGAGAAAATTATTTATCTCATGGAATAATTCAGTAAATCGGGTTTCTTTACTCATTGCTTTTGCCTTCACATTAGTCAGGAAAAAAGAACATTTCGTTAATCACAAAAGTCGTTAGGTAAAGGTCCATTATACTAGGCATCGCCTGTATTATATTTGTACGCAATGGTGTTTTTTTAAAAAAAAAAGTGGGCAAGCCGAATTTAAGAAAAGGAATTCGATGAAGCACATTCTGAATCTTTTAATAACAGACTTATATATTTATTAATTCTATTAAGCATTTAAAAGTTATAAAAGTAGATAAGTACTTTGCTTTTTAAAAAAAAAGCGTATTTTTCAAACGCAATAAGATTAAATCTTGACCTAAATATTTAAATTAACAGTTAACGTAATTATGCTGCTTCAAAAGTAAGTCTGACTGCTGTTGTTTATTTAAAAAACGATGCGTTTCTTTTATTACAGTTGAAACATTGTTCAAGCTACGAATAAAACAGATCAGAAAAAACATTTTTCATATAAAGCTTCTTTAAAACTATAAACAAGACACCCCGGTATATCTTTTCTCCTTTATATATCAATCCATATACGCAGAATAACTAGAAATAGCAATTACCTAAAATTATGACACGAAAATTGACTTTGTCTATCCTTTCCAAAATCAAATTTTTATTTGAAACCATGAAAAAATATCCTTTTTTCTCTCTTTTGCAGACGTTTCAGAAAAAATAAAGATATATCGCTACACTTTCTGAACAAGAAGAAAAAAAAAGCAGTTGGGTTAAAATGAGATTTGACTTGTTGACGAAGACGAAATGCATTTCAGGAGAGAAATATCACACTTTCGGATGTCTTTTCGGAAAGCAATGCCACACTTTTGAAGATAAATTCCCTTCGTTTGGGGAGTTTGAAGGATAATTTGAACTTTTTCCTTTCCCGCCTCCTCCACATTTTCCCTGTTTTATTTTTAATATAATTTCTGTCATTTATTTTCCTCCACAAATGAAGAAAAATGAATCATCACATATAGGACATCTTAAATATTTATTTCAAAGGGAATATTTTAAAGGAGAACAACACAGTAAAATTTGCGAAAAATGAAAATAAAAATATTGCATTTTTCTATAGTTTATCCCTTTAAAGTTATTGTACTAAAATATTTAATTGATTTTTGTAAAAATTTAAAAATTACAGTTTTTAAATGGGTTGACTAGTTTTGAGTAATCTACGAGAATGTAACTTATTTCATGTTATGTTACTCATTTTTTCTTTCAAAACGCCACCACTGACTGAAAAAAAAAATCTTTTGAAATCCTATTTGCAACGAAAGCTACATTTAAGTAGTTTTAAAAAATCAGAACGGATTCAAATTTGGATGAATTTTTTCAACTCTTGATTACTGTAAGTTATGGATAATTTTTTAAAAAAAATTAGTTATAAACGTTCTATTATAAAAGAGCTAATTATTTAAAGTTTTGTACTTGTGACTTGAGAAAATGAAGATTGCAATGCACGTACAATAAGGTAAAAAATGTATTTACGTTTATCACATTCGTCATTTAAAAAAACCTTCATTTTACAGCCTTCTATCTCGCGTTGTTTTCGATTAACACATACCCGCTCGGTATTAATTGCGCAATCACTGACTAAGCCTCATCATTTTTTGATAATTAATTATTTACCACAAAATACAAATAATAAAATTTTGACAATTAAGATGTAATCTATAATGTCTCTTATGAGTCGTCTTTTTATACAAACTATTAGCTTAAAATTGATTTCGCTTATTAATTTTAAGGAGTAGAAATCTTTCTCTCCCAAAGGTACATAAAAAGTCAATATTCCAATTAAAAGAGTATTTTCTAATAATTCTTGGATATATACTCACTAAGAAAACCCTCAAAATTCTCATGAGCCTTTATGGCTTTCAAAAAGATATTGATAAGCTTCAATTATCTCTTTTGGAAGCTGTTAGTACACGTTAAAAAAATTTTGCAACAAATTGCTACTTAAAAACTTCAAATAAAATGCAGACAAACCGAATTTGAACCGACTTTATCATGTTTATAAAATTATGTGCTCGGTTCTAACATACATAATGTGGAATACTCCATCGTGAATATATATAT
>NC_092205.1:40423785-40514288 GCF_043381705.1 Parasteatoda tepidariorum
TATATATATAAAATGATGTTTATTTCCTTCAATCAATCAAGCAATAATACATTACAGAATCAAAAGATTTTTGTTCCGAAATTTATGTAAAAAGTGAGGATGCCAAAAAGAAAAAAGAAAAAAAAACACAACTTAAATCACCTAACATAAAGTGCGTATAGCCGCTTAATAATGTCATCGGCCAAAAAAAAAGTACCTTCCCACAAGTTCTCTCATTACGTTGTTTTGTTATATTGTCATTCAATTTTTTTCTGCTTCATTTTAACGCAGCTGGAATTTTTCATCAAGTTCGCTTTGCTTCCATAACTAATTTATTCCTTACTCCGTTCCGCACAATTAATGTAAATTTTTATTTACCTTCCCCTAAGAAATTAAGCGATGTTCCCTTTTACACCGTTACTTTAATATTACAGTTTCATAAAACAATAGTTTTCTTGTCTTTATTGGATCGAAATAAAGGGCAATAAAAATCGAATCGTATTATAGTTTCAAATAAATTTTTTTCTAAGATTTTATGGATAGATAGAAGATTAAACCCTATTTCTTAAACCCTATTTCAAATTACCAATTATTATTTTTTAGATGATGTTTTTCTCAATTAGTAATCATAATGGATTAGGGAAAAAATTGATCATATTTATTGATATTTCTTATTCAATTTATACAAATTAAAAACCCAATATTTACAACAATTTTATTTCACGAAAAAATACCTGTTTGGATTCCATAATGTCTGACATCCTTATTTTCCTTTAAAGAATTGTATTTGTTTACTATTGCCATATCAAGGTAAAATGAATTGATGACCTAATATCTCTAGTTTCATTTGAAATATTGGAATTTTTCGCTTTTGATAATTCATAGAAAAATGAATTGATGAACTGATTTGTCTAACTTCATTTAAAGTATTGTATTTTTTTTTCACTTTTGACTAATCATGGAAAGATGAACTGGTAAGTCAAGTTTTAATTCAAATGAATTGATGACCTAATATCTCTAGTTTCATTTGAAATATTGGAATTTTTCGCTTTTGATAATTCATAGAAATATGAATTGATGAACTGATTTGTCTAACTTCATTTAAAGTATTGTAGTTTCTTTTCACTTTTGACTAATCATGGAAAGATGAACTGGTAAGTCAAGTTTTAATTAAAATGAATTGATGACCTAATATCTCTAGTTTCATTTGAAATATTGGAATTTTTCGCTCTTGATAATTCATAGAAAAATGAATTGATGAACTGATTTGTCTAGCTTCATTTAAAGTATTGTATTTTTTTCACTTTTGACTAATCATGGAAAGGTGAACTGGTAAGTCAAGTTTCAATTAAAGTTTTATTTCGTCTTTACCATATCATAGAAAGTGTAATTGATGCATGAGTCATTTGAAAAGTTCAGAAGCATTTTGAAAAATGTTTCTTGAAAATGTAATAATTCTAATTACTGCTTATAAGAATTGTAGCAGGAATGCTTCTCGTTCATAAAACTTGAAACAGCAGGGCACTTTTTTATTTTGAACATAAAATAAAAAAAAATATTTAAATGAGAAATAAAACCTTAACCTATGCTATCCTCTGTGATAAATGTTCAAAAGTGTTTTAAATAAAAAAATTAAGTTGTCTAAGACAGTAAATAGCTTAGAGTTCAGTTAAATTTAGACTATAAGTCACTAAAATAAATTTTTATTAAATTATCTGGAGAAATAAATCTAAATAAATGGTCGGTAAAAGATAACAGAGGAGAAGGCTGACATAATATAAATTTTAAATGTTATTCCATTGCAAATTACTGAATTAAGCCTAATATGTAATAAACTACTAAATTATAAATCAATAAATAAAAGTAAATAATTTAAGTCACTATTAACACTGTAACAGAGTAGAAAAATAACAGAGGAGAAGTAAAAATTGAAAGCCAATTTACTTGGACAGGTTCAATTGGAAAAAAAGGGAATATTTACATAAAACTGAAAAGCGTATTTTGACCTTATTACAAGAAATCAAATGAAAATTCTACCAATTAATTAAAAATTATTATGCTAGTGAATGGGGAATAGTGAATAAAATGTCCTTACCTTTTTACACTGCAGATATAGTGACAATTTTTAAAATAGCAACCTTATCTAAAAATAGACTATCGCCTGCCATTTTTGCTTACTCAAAAGAAATAATTTTATACAATAATTACGATAATAGAGTGGGACAACATTAAAATGTTTGATTATTGCTCAAAAATAATTTTAAACTGTATACTAGATAAACTATGATGCATATTACATATAACATAATTTTCACAAGTAGAAAAATTAAAATTATTTTCAATTAAAATTAATGACGGTATTACAACATAATTCAACTAAAAATTTTTGAGTGCTTGAAAATGTTACTTAGAAATTTATTTCTGTAATTAAAATTGCGTAAAGTCATAGGACATCAAAAGTGCCATTCTTTTAGAAGGAAACAATTGAAGTAGCTTGACAGGCCTTTGAACTCCAAATTAAGCTAACGAAAATATTATAAATGAAAGATAAGCAACATAGATTCTGAAAAAAGATCCTAGAGGTTTGTAATTGAATTAATATAAGTTTCATAAATCGCTCCAGAAAAAAAAACATTAAGTTCATTAAAATGGAATTTAAAGGTATTAAATATATTTATAATAGCAATAAGATTGATTTCGAATTAGTATTATTTAAGTTAATTGCAAGTTTGTAGCAAGATTTACGCTACCCCGTGTTATATGTGTCGTTTTTAAACTTTGTATATTTCGACATAAACCAGACTAAAAATGTCATTTAAAAAAACTGAAGCTTAGAGAACAAAACTAATTGCTGGTTTAAAATCATCGAGAAGAACGTATCTAGGATCTGTTAAAAGAATGTCATGGAACATAAAACAAAAAGAAATGTGCTAGTGTGAAACTTTTTAAGACAATTTTTATCAATTGAAATTACCATTATTTAATGCAAGTTATGATAAGTTATGCTTCCGGACACGTGTTCCCTTTAAGGGAACAATGAAAATTGAGTGGGTGAATCTAGAGGACATTACGGAGATTTTGAGTACATAGCTTTAAATTTTCAACATCAAGTTAACAATAGTAAACTTTGTTTTTTGACTGCAAAACTTCAATTTGAAATACATTAATTTCTAACAATTATCTTCACTGTTCGCATCATAGCATTCGCAGTCTTGGTGCTTTCAATTGTGCAGACTCCCGGATTGGTATACGATAATTATTCGTCAACTGATTGCTGCTAAATGCATTTGGAGCTATCTTCCACTCAAAAACTGTCCCTTAATATCTTCACCCATTAAGGTCTCAGGAATTTAATAGACTGACAAGTTAATCTTGTATGTTTAATAAGTTTGAAAAAAAATATTTCCTTGAGAAATCTCAATGTTTCAAAAGTGTAACGTTAAAAAAATTTTTAAATTCTTCAAACTAATTTAATTGCAATTTGCTCTTTCGTCTTCGAAAGTTAAATGGTGTAAAATGAAGCAAGCGGTTATTAGTTTCGACACGGTTATTACTTCAAGACAAGTTATTTAATTTTAAAAATTAAATTTTTTTAATTTTCGCTTATATAAAAAAAAATCCATTTTGAAATTATTTGTCGTAAATTTCCTAAAATTTTTTATTGACGTCTAAAATAAATTTAGTTTTTTTGCATCATAATGTTTTTGCATCATAAAGTAAATAAGTTTTTTAATGTATTAGATTTGTATTTCTATATAATTAAGAAGTTAAAAATCATTTTTTCTTCATTCGAAAGTAAAACGCGTCACAATTGATAAAATTAAAAAGAAGGAAACAGTATAATTTATTTTCAACGAATTTTTGAAACAGTTCAGATTTATTTATGTTTTAAAAGCTAGACTTAGATAATATTCCTAAAATATATTTTCCAGTAGTATGCGTTATTTATTAAATTAAAAATTTATTATCTTCTTGATGTATTGTTTTTCAATAAAATATGACAATTCAAAACGCTGTACAGAAGGAAAATTTAAACCAGAGTAATAGTTTGTAAATTTCGTTAATTCGAATGCCTTTTTTACATATTTTTCATTGAGAATGCTTCATGCTGCATATTTAAATGCGTGCATGGAAATGAAACTTTCTTGTTTTTGATTTTTCAGCAATCCTAAATTTCTGGCAATGGCAAACACTTGTTCCAGCGATGGCTTCTGCACACTATTTACACTTAGCCTTAACCTTTGATGAACAATATCAAACAAGTGAAAGTAGTACTTTCTTGATTATGGTCACTGGAAATATATACCGGGAAACAGTTTTGTCAATATTGAAGAAAATTTCATGAATTTTGGGTATCCTACTTTTAGAGTGCATTTAACATGGAGAAAATAATTCTGGTACAATTGATGTTCTATATGGTAAAGACATTTTTGGTAAAATAAAACTCATAATTATGGTTAATAAAACCAAAATCTTATGTATTTAAATATGGTAAATATTACCTTATTCTGATAGTTTTGACCATGCGTTTTCAATAAAATCAATCAATCCTTGCATATTTTAAGCTATTCTTAGTTGCTTAAATAAAATTCCTAAAGCAATTAAAAAATTCAATACATTTAGTTACTCTTTGAATAAAATTATCTTGAAGAAAATATTTTTTCGAAACTAGATTTTTTATTAAATTTTAAAACGCAGTTTTTTTCATTAATCTGTCTATATTAATCATAGTTTCGAGGAATAAAAGGACCTATTCATGTTAATATTAAGTCCCTAAAGAACAATAAACTTTTACGTTCAAGCAAACAATAATTCATTTTTTATCCATTTTAAGTATTTGGAAATCGTTAGAATAACATTAAGGAAATAATAATATACTACCGAAAAAATTATGCTTGAAATAATGTAAATAGATAATCAAATTATATTTTGGTTCTTTTCTCCAAAGTAATCTTCTTTGAATTTCGCAAAAGTTTTCTGTTTTTGCCAAACACCATTTGTTGAATTTATGATTAATTTTTATCCAAAATAGTCATCAGCCACCAGAATACTTACGACATGGGTAACTCTATTATAATAATGATGATAATCTTTGAAAACCGAGTATTTAAATAACGATTATTACTTTTTGTGCCAACAGCTAATGCAAACTGACAGCTGAATAGATTTACATTTTCTACTTTATGTAGAAGTACTTTTTAGATCTCTTAATTTGCGAATTCTTATTATCTTATTTTAAATAGTTCTAAAATAAAATAAAGAACTACAATTTAAAGAAAGTTTTTTACGGAATATATTAATTTGTATTATAATAAATTGTAATTTTTTTTCAAGAAACTTGAAATTATTAATTATAATAAGAAATCCTTTTAGGTAATTAAGATTTACCTAAAAGGAATTTGCTAACATTGAACTAATTCTACTATTTTGCACATTGAAAATAGTTTTGGCGTGTAATTGACAACATATTTGATAAGCTAAATATATTTTTAAGTATAGAATTGTTGTCATCATGCAAAAGTAATAGAACAACAATTGTTTGAAAGAATTAGTGCCAATATATTACTAGAAAGTTATTTGTTTCTTAAACTAAATGCATTTGCAGTGAAGCTATAAATTGATTCTAATGAGAGTGAAAATGTTGTCAAACAAACAAAAAAAATTAATGAATAAATAAATAGAACAAAACAGTAAGTAAATAAAAAATGTGATTGCATGCACTGTAAGCAAATTTTAGTTTACTTCAACACAAAAAATGGTGGCAACTATACATCAAAACTTTTTACAGTTATTGACAGCAGGCTCGTTTAGTGTACTTCATTAGCAAAACGCATTCTGATGTGAGTTCATCTACGAGAAATAATGTCTCTGTACTAGAAAACGAGAGTTTTTTCTGATCTTTAGTGATAATATTAAAATCCACGTTATATCCTACTCTTAACAATGTTTGCTCACTTCGTTATAATTGAAGTCTTGAACGTATTACATATTGACTTCGAGTCTTTAAAGAGGCAGTTTATGATACTACTAGGAGGCTCCGCCCCCTGCTCGCTAACGCTCGCCAACCCCCGAGAATTGCTACGCAATCCTATGCGGTTCACACCGTGAACCATGGCTCGCTGCGCTCGCTCGCCAATGAACACAATGTTCTAGCACAAAGACATAGTATATTATCATCAAAGACACAGTATTTTATCATCAAAAACATAGTATTGTACTTATGTGGAAGAATTCTATCAATGTTCTTATTGGCTTTTAAAAAAGTATATTAGCTTTTAAAAAAATATATTATCTAGATTGTACATGGTGAAAAAATCAAAACGTTGGGTAAATGAGAAACATATTAGCAAAACAAATTATCAAATATTGCAGTTACTCGCCTAAATTCAACTAAATGTGTATAATAAATTAGTTAATGATAGAAATTCTGAAAGTTTTAGAAAAAATTTTTATTAATTAAAAATATAAACTTTAAACCCTAACTTTTCCTTGTGAGATAATAACCCTCAAAAAGTCTTTCATTTTCAAGAACACAAAAATTTGTTTTATCGCCAAATGAAATATTTTTTGGTGATCAGCATTATTGAAATCAATTTCTATATTAATTAACATTTGTGATAAAGTACATAACATTTTAGAACAAAATAAGGATGTTTTACATACAATAAATTAAAATGCATGGCTGTTAGCATTACCCGAGAAATACCACGTGGAGGTCGCCATGCTGCATTTCTAATCGGGGAGTTTTGATTTTGGCAGTTCCCCTTGCCTACTGCCAATAGAAGTTTCAATTAAATTTTTTCCAAAAAACATTTTTTTCTGCAAAGCTCTAAGAAATTAACACTAAGCATTTAGAATTTCTTTGAAAACACAATTATAGATTTGGCATCTTGGAGCAATTACTGAAAGGCTGTCAAATGACTTAACTCTTGACAGGCCAACATAAAGTTGTCCATGACTAAAAACTTGTTTAGTCAATACTAAACTGATTTTCTCAAAAGTCTGACCTTGTGACTTATTTATAGTCATGGAGAAGGCCAGCCTAATTAATTCCTAATTGAGTTTAAATTAAATATTATCATGTTTTTAGGGCATGAATCTGAATTGAACAACCTGATAATGCTCACTCTGGTTATTGTTTCCGTTTTTAAAAGCGCTATATGTTGAGCCACCTCTTCCAGATTTGCCATGTGACATTTTTAGCAGTAATCATTGGTTGATTTTCTAACGTTGCCATTCGGGGAGTTGTAATGAAGCTTTTTTTTGGTGCCGTGTAAGAGAAATATATATATATAGATTTGTTAACCATAAAATCCAAATGGATTTCAAAAGTTCATTTTTTTCTTCTTTGAAATCTTTCCAACCCCGTTTAAATTCTTTGATAAAAGTACTTTCAACGAGCTAAGCTCAAAAAACAATATCAATAACAAGTACTCTATACAAAGTAGATAATGAAATAGGCTGAGATGGAAAAGGGCATATACGGGAAATGTTTCTGGTAAAATTCCCTTACAGTATGGTAATGCTATTTCTGATAAAAAAAGCAACATAATTCTGGCAAATAAAACCAAAATATACGGTATTTAAACCACTTATTTTGTTAATTGTTGTGTTCATACGGTAGTGGTTTACGGGAAATTCTTTTCTTTTAAATTATAGTCTTTATTACCACACATTTAGTTAAAAATAATGGAAGAGTAAATTTAACCGAAAAAATGGTTTTTATGCCATTCTCTAATGATAAAATTATCAAATTTTACTACATTTACCAAGTTTTATGACATATTATAAAACACATTTCATAATGTATTTAATGTAAATTTTATTAAAGTAAAAATTATACAGTTCTTTGGTGCTCCCGTAGAGCCATTAACAGGCTAAAGTTTACCATATTTTGGTAGTTTAGATCATATGATTTTTCTCAGTGTAAGATGCATCTCTTTGAATAGATGACTTTAAACTTTTGGACCGGAGAAGGTGCTAAATTCTAAACTTTTACCAAATTCTGGTCAATCAATTCCAACCAAGTTATATGGCTCTGTGTTTTTTATTATGAAGACTATAGTTAGATAGATGGTCAAATATATTACGATGAATACTTAAACTAGACTCAACAAGAATTAATAATTGATATTGATATTGTAACTTGTGCAAAGTTAGTAATATGTGGTTCGTCTGACTGCGAGGAGACAATACCAAGAGTTCGTAATAATTGCATTTTTTGGATTTTAAAACATCTTAGATACTTTTTTTATTAATTTTTTTTAAGTAACTAAATATTTAATTGCAAAAAACTGAATTATTATTCATATTGATTTTTGATCTGTTACAAATTTCCAGTGCAACAAAACTGTGTAAATAATTTGTGTTATTAGATTGTCTATATTTCCAAATTATATAATTCAATATTTATTGGTATAAAACAGCTTATAGATTTTTTTTTCAAATTGTAAACACATACCTCTGTTTTTAAGGGATATTTTTTATTTGAATCCATTTTATTATCCACTCGTTATTGTTGTAGTAAATTTGTACTCAGAATTCACTGCACTCCAAAAAATATTCCGTAATATTTAGAGAAATAAATGATAATTCATACGGCTTACACACTTTGATAAATAAAGTCAATTGATGGATTTAATCGTCATTTAATGCTAGCAGTTCCCTTTATTTGACAAAAAAAAAATCCTGATACCTTGCAATGAACTTTAGCATAACTAAATGATCGTTAATTATTAATATATACGGTGATAATACATAAAAAGTTTCTCAACTTAATTCAGTGGTGCACTATGCTTTAATCAGTTTCCTACTAAAGAAGATAAGGTTCTAGGTGGAAACCAATCTGAAAACAAATTACATCTCTTTATCCCTCCCTGGACATCGGTAACCATAGAAAACGAATACTCAACTTTTTCATTAATCAGACGATGATAGTACTAAGCTACTTAACCTTGTTCTACAGTTCACCTGGATTTGACAAGCAAATCGCCTGAGTCTCAAATTGATCATATTATTAGAAATGATCATATTATTAGAAATATTTAAATTCGAAATTTTATTTACTTGTTTTGAAGATAATAATACATTATAATGTTTTATTTCCGTTGAGAGTTACACTCAGTATTTTTTAAGTTTATTTCAAGTAAGACGTCGAAAAAAATATAATGTGAAAATAAATCACTAAAATGTATTTTGCCTTATATTACTTTTAAGCCAGCCAAGGAATGTTTTCGGCTTAAAATAAAAGCAAACTTTAATACCTAATTAGGAATCTTGTTATGATTGGGGTTATGCTTGTCGCCATTTTTGTCGCCAAACTCAAACTTTGATTACATCAATTTTGTTTGTAAGCACTAAGGCTCTTCGAAAAATCATTATAAAAGTATACTAATAATCTTATTTTCTTGAAATAATTTAAAGTAATGCATACAAAATTCCTCATTTGTCTTATTTACTTATGTATTTTAAATTGATAGAGATATAACGCCTCAAGCTAAATTACAAACTTTTTATATGAAATACATGTTTACAATAGTTCTAAAGACATAAATTCCTATTTTATTCTTTTATATATTTCTTTGAATTATGTAATAGAGTTATATATAATTATTTATAATATTATAAAAAATATAAACTCTTTTTAACACAATGTGCAGTTTTTCACCCTTTAGTTAATTTTTGCAACTTAGTGAATTTTTAATGCTATTTTTAAGAATTTTAAATACATGACTTTTTGAAAATTCGATTTCTTAGGACTATAAAAAAGATTTCGCTCGAATTTTGTATTTTGTTATGTAAAATGAGATACTTTCAAAATGATGTAAAAAATTCTATACTTTTTTTGGATATTATTAAATGAAACAATAAAAAATAATTAATATTAACTGAAATTTATTCTTTGGGTAGAATTATCTTTGGGTAGACAAATTTTATAATTGTGTGTAAAAATTTTTAAATTTGCTTAAAACGCTCTTGAGATACTGGGAAATACACAAAAAGTAAAGTTAACTTTAAGGGGTTCAAACTTTGAACCACTCTCCCGACCAAACTATGGGGACTATATTTCCCAGATCCGGCTACCTCTTGTATTTCGGGGGTCAGAAATCCAAATCCGTCAACAACAACAACAAAAAAAGTATGATTATTCAGAGAAAGTACTATTTTGACTAATTGAATGGAATATTTGAGGTCATCCCCTCGAGACATTAAAAATCCTAGAACGTCAACATCCGATTGTTAGATCTAAATTGGTAAAAATAAGTTAAATCATAGCATTGTGTATTCAAGGGTAAGAAAAATTATATTGCGCATAAAGATATTAGCTAAAATTGACAGCATAATGTTACAGATAATTTTAATGACGTATTGTGGTTTAATGTGTTAAAGACTTTTTCACACTGTAATGAAAATTTTCTATTCACTTAATTATGTAAATTTCAACATGTTTCACATCTTATCCACCATTTTGTTTTCAATCCGTATTTAATTATTTTCCACTTCCCCAAAACAAATATATTGTACTTTTCTATAAGCTTCATGCATTATGTGCATTGTTCAAAAATTTTGGAGTACTTTGAGCCAGTATATAGTGCAAATTTTCCTCAACTTATGCACCATTGAATCCTTTAATCATGTAAATTTATTTTTGTTACTTTTAAAACGCGATCTTATAATTCTAAATAAACAGAGACAAGGTTCAAATGAGCATCATATTATATTTGCAACAAATTTGAACGATGTTAAGGTTAAAAAGAAACCGAGACATGCACTGAGAAGAAAGTCATAGTCAGAACTATCAGATTAAGGTAAAATTTACCGTGTTTCTGGCTCTACGGGAAAATCAAAAAGCACGGTATTTTTTTACCAAAGCGCTTTGATATTGATTTTAGTAAAATTAACAATAATATAAAGGTTCATAATGTGTCAAAAAATTTGGTAATTTTATCATGATACCTCAGAAAATGGCACAAAAACCATTTATTTAGTTAAATTTTCTTTTCAGTTTCGTATTTTTTTAATAAGTCGTAGTAATAAGAACTATAATTTTGAAAACCAGAACTATTGGTAAACCATTACCATACGAACGGAAAAAAATAACCAAATGAGTGATTTAAATATTGCATATTTTACTTTAATTAATCAGAATAGAGAGGTTTTTTAACACAAATATCATTACAGGGCGGTAATTTACCAGGATTTTTTTCCCTATGTGATTCAATTTAACACCTTATTACGTTTGCAACAAATCTGCACTAGATTATAATTCGAAATAAATAGAGACTCTGTTCAATTTAAAATCTTATTAGGTTGTCAACAAATTTGCTCGATATTAAGATTTAAAATAAACAGAGACATGGCGGCAATTTACCACCTAATTATATTTGCACTAAATTTGTACGATATTATGATTCAAAGTATACAACTATTATTATAATCTGGTTTAGAAAATAACTTTTCTCGGAAACTGTTTATAAAAATTTCAAATCATTCTCATGCATAATGTGCATCAATTAAATTGTTTAATATTATTGAATAAATTTAACAGTGCCCAGCTCATCTTGTTAATAGATGATATGACAGCATATATGGGTGTTGAAGTTTTGCTTATCTGGCAATTTTATGGCTAGCTAAATCGCCAGATCTGTCTGCAATTCAGCTCATTTGAGATATGTTCTAAATGCCTCGTGGACCGCTAAGTCTTGATAATTATTTGGAATACATGGAATAACAAACCCTCAAAATAGCTAATGTAATCCAGACCTTTCAACTCTAAACATTTCATTTTATGAAGAAGTGAGAAAAATAAACGTTTTCCTTGGCAGTGTCATAGATAAATATGTATATTTGTAAAAGCTTATAGTTATTAAAATATCAAAAATATTAGATAAAGCTTTATGAATATAAAAAATAATGTTTTCTTGCACAAATCTCTAATCTCAAGCATGCTCATTATTCGATTTAAAGTCTTTGTTAAAGCTATGCTTAAATTTAATTAATTAATTACTAATTAGTAATTAATTTACCCATTAATTTATTAATTGATAGATTTTGTTCAATTAACTTAATGCGTTTATTTAATTTATTATGTTTAATTAATTGATCACGTTTAATTAGTTTATTACGTTTAATTAATTATATTTACACTTTGTTAAAATTACATATACTTTAACAAAAAATATATGGACAAAACTATACTACAATATGATAAAATTTATGTTGTTTCTGACTGAATGGGAACATCAAAAGGTTGGTAATTTTTAGCGAAGCATTTTGGTAATAATTTTGGTAAAACTTACAATAAAATATAGTTTTATAATATTTGATAAAATTTGGTAAATGTGGTAATTTTATCATGATACCTTCCTTAGAACATGGCATAAAAACCATTTATTAGGTAATATTTTCCTTTCAGTTTTTATTTTTACAGCATTTGTAGTAATAAGAACAATAATTTTGAAAACCAGAATTTTCGAGAAACAGTTACTATATGAGCAAGAAAGAAAATAATTAATGTTTTAAATACCATGCATTTTGGTTTTAATTAATCAGCATTATGGAGATTTTTAGTTACCAGAAATGTAATTGCCATGCGGTGCAATGATTATGACAGAAATTTTTCTCTGTCTTCATTTTCATACTTAAATTATTGGCTCCCAAAATCATATATGATAGATGTGAAAAATCTAAAAACTAAATCTTTAAGCCTACCACCCAGCTATTTTAAAGCAAATTGGTAAGCATAATATTGCTTCCATGTTATGTTTAACAGAAGAAAAAAAACTATATTTCTAAATGGCAGTAAGTTTTTCGAATTAATTAATATTTCACGTCCTATCAAAGAAACTTTTCTTCAATATAAGTTTATATAGATTACCTCTAAACTTCATTTATTTACAGCAAAAAATCATCCAATATTCAATAATTTGATAACGACTATCTATAATGTTCTTAGACAAAACTTCAAACAGTTCCCTGCTAAAATAAAGTAAAATTCTTAAAGCAAGATAGAAAAAAAGAATAAAAACAAAAATCAAGACTAGAGCTAACTATTTTCTTTGATTTACCACGAAGCTGATATTTTCTTTCTCACTAAGTAAAAATGAAACAAATATAAAAATGAAGCAAGTAGAAAAAAAATAGTAAAACAAAATTGAGGTTGCTCTTAAAAATATAATTTACTAAAGGGAATGGATATCCATTAGCGATAATGCTGCGAAAATAGTTAAAATTTACTAAAAAGTTTCAGGAAACAGAAATTCGATTTTTGGTAGAAGAGATAAACTATTTTTACTGCCTTGGTTCCATAATTAGCGTTTCGAGGAAATCGACTTTCAGAAATCATTAAAGTTTGGAGATGTGGTCTGTGTGACATTTTGGATGATAGGGCGAAAGAATAAATTTTTGGCGTGAATTATTTTTCAAGCGTATTCTATTGACTTGCTGGCTTCGTGCCCATTAACTTTGACGCTACAATTCCAGTGGTTTTTCTGCTTCTTTTACTTTATGAGTTTTACCGTTATGAGTTTCTTTTGTTTTAAAATTCATCATGCATGTTTGCTGAGTAATAAAGAGCTTATATTTTTGACCAGAAAATTTTACATAAATGGGCATTGAGAAAAATAATAAAATTCTAATTGTCTGATTGAGAATTTTGATGTGACAAGGAAATAGTCTTGTTATTTTAACATGAAATATTACCATACTTAAAGGCAGCAAAATATCCATTGATACAATATTCAGATAGAATGATTATGAAGTTTTGTTGCATTGCTAGGAGTATAAAAATTAAATATGAAAAACAGATGTAAAAAAATGTCGGAAGCATTAATCTGTTAAGAAAAATGCAAGTTGTTGCACATTGTAATTAATAATAAAAACAGTTTAAAACATCCACGTGAAGAAATATATTTGTTAAGATTCCTGTTTCTGTTAAATGAATATAGAATTAGGTTCCATTCCAAAAGATAAATATAAAGAATAGATATAAGAATGTTTCGGAAATATTGTTCCGGTTCGATAATTATAAAATTGTGCTGCGATGTCAACATAATAAAAAGGATATGCAAACAATTTTTCAAAAATATTTACGAAAAAATAACTGTTAATAAGTTAGTATCATAAAATAAACATCAAAGTGCATCACATATTTACCATTAAAAAATTAAACTTAAGAAATTATGAAACATAGACGTAACGAAATATCCAAATCTATAAAATCAAATTTAATGTGGAATTATATCGTATTTTAATTTGACGAAGCAGATATGTAAGAAAATATTATCAAGATAAGATTCTTGAATTATATATAATACTTAAGTTAGATTTTAAATTAGTTATATCAGCAAAAAGAAAAAAATTATAGTATGGCATACTCACTTAAAAATTCCAGTTCAAATTACGGTATAAAGTACCTGTACTTAGGGGGCATCATCCATAAAATCCCTTTTACCATAAGATCCACTTTTATTGTAAAATATTATATCGTAATTTGTGCATTAATACTTATTTTTATTAGAGTGATTCAGGGATTTTACGGTAGTAATTACTGTAAAAATTACGTTAAATCAGATTTTTGTTAGTTTTGTTACATATTCCGGTAAAAATGAATTTTACTGTAAAAAGTGCTGGTGCTTTTTACCGGTACTTTTTGCAGTGTACTGGGTAACATGTAAACAATTATTATTATTATGCTAATTTAATTCTTGACGAAATTTTAGTACGTGATAAAATAAAGTACGTAGCATGTAAGTATGTACTTAGTATATAAGTACGCACTTAGTATATAAGTACGTACTTAGTATATAAGTACGTACTTAGTATAGTAAGTACGTACTTACTTAGTGCATAACTAATTCGTAAGAAAAATCGTGCTTTGATAACTATTGGCAGAAAATAATAAATCGTTGATAAATTAAGCATCTATAACAATTAAAAATTAAAACAAGAGAAATATCTGAAAAATTTATAGGATTTAAATTTAAAAAAAATAAAATTAATTGACTGTATCGAAAACAATTACCAAACATAAAATATCTCATATAAAACGCAGGCAATTTCTATCATCTAAAAAAAAATTTTTTTCTTCAAAATAAACAGTTACGATATACTTTCTAAACTACACAGAAGCCGTAATTTCGAGTTGAGTTGTTTGTATCGTTCCTCTATCCAATTAACGCCGGGTGCTGGGTGTAGGATGAGTCGAGCTTAATTGGAGGCATACACTTTCTCCCACGTTTAATCGAGTTATATTTCACAGCTGGCTCTTTTCTAATCTGGTAACAGCATTTAGATACGCGGGAGATGATACAGAGATGACAAGAGTCTTAATGGTGCGTTAATGGCATGCGGGAACACTCAAGAAATGATCACGGTGAGTCGTGTACAAGAGTTGGAAGCTGAATTGCTTTTGGTTTTATATGCAAGTCTCTATTTGTATGTCGCTTTCGCAACTTGAATATTTATGCAGTTTTCTAAGTGTTAGATTGCTGTTTAAAGTCTTTCCGAATTGAATTTAGAAGCCATATAAATTGTGTAATGAAAATCGACAAGAAAATAGAATTTGTTAGGAAGAGTAATTGCTAACGTGTTTTTTGCATAAAGTAAAGCAAAAACCACATGGAGACAGCGCAAAGAGTTTCACAAAACTGGGCATTCTATAATTTCGGTTCGATAAGCAAAGCTCTATTTCAGAGGACATGCGAAATGACACAATGAGAAAAATGTAGGGTTAAAATTACCAGAATATGGTAAAGTTTAACCGTGCTTTTGGCTCAATCGGAACATCAAAAATCGAGGAAATTTTTCCGAAATGATTTTTGAAAAATTTACAATAAAACATGGTTTTATAATATGTGATACAGTTTGGTAAAATTGTTAATTTTGTCACGCTTGGGAAAAAAGCACGGCATGAAAAGCATTTATTCGGTTATATTAAATTTTCAATTTTGCATTATTTCAAAATGTGTGATAAAAAGACCTATAATTTAAAAAAAAAAACAGAATTTTCGATAAATTGTTAGCCTATGATAGGAAAAATTATCAAAATTAATGGTTTAAATACGGTATATTTTGGTTTTATTAACCGGAATTACTGTTTGTTTTTTTTTACCAGAAATGTTATTACCGTACATAAAGGTAATTTTACAAGAAATTTTTTCTGCGAGCAGAAGAGGCAAACACGTTATTACAAGAAAAAAAGTGGTTTAATGAAAAGAGGAGAACAAGTTGTAACAAGAAAATAAAAAAAGGAAGACGGGAAATAAGTATGGTGGAGGTAACATGAGGACCCCTGGCTGCACATTACACATTGTACACATGAGTTTTTTTTTCCAAACAAAATTTTAGTGTTAAGCAAACATTCACAGTTAAATGTCAAATAAATGCTTAATGAGCTCTTAAGTTACTTAGTCTAGTACTCTAGTTATTAAAATCAGTTTAAACTTAAACCTTAATTAATTGCTAAATTAAACCATATTATATTAAATTAAACCATATTTTTTTCAAATTTCAGCTGTAATTTGGTAAAAGCATTTAGATATCTGAAACATCTTACAGAGATAACAAGAATCTTAATGTTACTTTAATTGTATAATGGTCAAATCCTTAATCTAAACACATTCCATCATCCACCTTTTGATTTTATATGTACATCTCTATATGCGTGTCGTCTTGTTTTTAAACATTAATGCAATTTACAGGCAATTGATGAAAAGAGACTTTCTGAATTAAATTTATGCACTAACTTGCAAACTTCAAACTATGCTCTCAGAATTAATCAGAGCAAAAATGAATTATTTTAAATAAAAGTTGATTCTAAAAGCAGCGTACAGGAACAGAGAATAATGATGAGTGAAATATTATAATAAGTAAATGCAAAATTTATTTAGTTAAAAATTACGAATTATAAATATTAAACTGCTGCGAGAAATTAATGATTTAATATAGCATTTATCGTTTAAAATTTCATTTAGCGTGTGATGTAAATAGACAAGCTTTCAAACTTTTGCAGAAAAGAAAATCTAATTATTGAATTTTATCTTTTTATAATCTTTGTTTCATATTTTCAATTAGTAAAGAAAGTATGAGATTATTTAGGATGTATACTATTAGAAAAATCAGTTCGTATTGCTCGTATTGTTTAAAAATTAATTCTTTAAGCCATAATATTGCTCAAATTTGTTGCAATTTTGATGTGCTAAATTGAATCAAACTTCCGATCCGATTTAATTATAGCATCGAGAAATTAAATTTAAATTTTTATTTCTATCGAAAAATTGTTACTTTCCAGTTCAAATTTATTTTAATGACTTAGTATTTACTAAAAAGATGTAATTTTTTTTATATGGATTTGAATGATTGTTTTGAATTCTTAGAATTGTGTGCATTTGCAATGTACCTAAGTTAGTAGCGAGCGAAGCGATCTTGGTACGCGAAGCAAGCCATATAAGATTGCGTAGCAATTTTCGGGGGTTGGCGACCGTTAGCGAGCAGGGGACTCAGCTCACTAGTACACTATAATTCTTAAAACAAAATCGGATTGTCAATCAGGCACATGCGTAGCATAGACAGAATCTTAAGACGAATTCAAACTAGGCTTAACGCAGCGGGAGATGAAAGAAATTATACATTATGAAAGTTCTCAGTTCCTTGAGATTTAAAAAAGAAAATACATATGATTAGTCTGTATAATTATTCTTATTACATATCTATAAGCATACATACACATTTAACAGCAAATTTTTGCTTGCGTCGATGAATAACAGCGTTGAAAATGAGGAAAAACGTTCGCCAGCTCATTCCAGATCGTAAACAGACTACTCGCGAGATTATTCGTGGTGTTTCTTGCATTTTTGAAGCTCAATACGCGCCTATATTTATGTTTTCGGAAGTGAAACTAATTCTGGTATGCAGTTACAGCATGGGATTTAAGTTTTTTTTTAATTTTAAGTGTTTAAATTCAAATACACCCTTTAAATCGTATATGAACGCTCGACTTACTGTTAACCAGGAGTAAATTGCTTTTTCACACAATTGTTTTGGTTGTTCAGCATTATATTCAAGAAGATATTATACCCCAATTTTCACAGTGAAAGAATATTTATCTTCTCCTCACCATAAAACCTTCGAAGGATTTTCAAATAAATTAAGAAGAAGAATTTTTTTTAGAAATTAAGGTCATTTTAGATTTTTATGCATAACGTTTTTAACAATAATATCAAAAAAATAATTCTGCAACTAGGTATTTAAACTTTTTGTTCTGTGCGATTGGTACTCATTCAAAATGCTTATATTATTACTATGATTAGATATTATAACTTATATTCCCCTCTCCAAAAGGGAGTGGGAATTAAGAACAAGAAGATTAATAAAATCGAACTTCTTGCATAGTTGTAACAAAAATAGCAAACAACCATTTCTTGGTCACAGACCTTTTCGCTTTGTGAGATTTCTGCACTGTATGATTACAATTCTTCTTGCCCCATTGAATATTTTTCAATAATTTTAGAACAAAAAAAAGTTTCAAAAATTAATATAACTTTGAGATTTTTTGCAATAATTTTAAAACTTCACTTTCTTCTTTTGCTCGGTGTGATTTTTGAGCCATATAATTATGAATCTTTAAAGACTCAAGGCTCCATTGAATTTATCTTTAATAAATTAGAACAAAGTTGAGCAAATTAAAATTATTTTGAATTTTTTTACAATCTTTTTGTAACAAAAATAACTGAAAAAACTTCTTAAAAACAAAATGAAACATTTTGTTCAATGACATGTAATGCCATTTTGCTCAATGCCATTGTTTAAGCCATGTAATTACAAATTTTCTCCGCTTTAAGCCACCATTGAATTTCTTTCTAATAAATTTAGAACAAGAAGAGTTGATGAAATGAAAATTATTTTGGGGCCTTGTTCCAATGGTTTTAAAGTAAAAATACTGAAATATTTCATAGATACATAATGAAAACTTTTGTTCAGTGCGATTTCTGTGTTTTCTTCAAGACACCTGTTTCCGCTTCAAGACACCATTAGATTTATTTTGTAGAAATTTAAAACAAGATGAGTTGGAAATATACAATTGTTTTGCAATAATTTTGAAATGAAAATAATGAAAAATGCTTTTTTGACACACAGTGAAACCATTTGCTCTGTTTGATTTCTGTTCCATATTATTACGGATCTTTTAAGCCTCAAGACAACATCGAATTTATTTTTAATAAATTTATAACAAGAAGATTTGAAGAAATTAAATTATTTTTAAGTTTTTTCATTCATTTGAAAAAACAACAATGGAAAAAAAAATTCTTAGACACAAAATTAAACATTTAGTTCTGCGCGATTTCTAAGCTATTTGATTACGAATCTTTTCTACTTCAAGGAACCATTGAATTTATTTTTAATAAATTTAGAACTAGAAGAGTTGATGAAATTAAAGTTAAATTGAGACTCAAAAATGGAAAAATATTTCCATGATACACAATGGAATTTTTTGTTCTATATGTTTGATACGCTTTTGGATTACTTATCTTCTCCGCTTCAAGGCACTACAGAATATTTTTTAAATAAATTAATAGCAAAAAGAGTTATAAACTTCAAAAAAAAATTACAATTTTTTTTTAAAAATACTAACTGAGTTTTTAAATTAAACAAAGCTATTTGAACATTTAAGTATTTCTCTTAAAAAATAAAATTAACGCACTCAAAAATAATAATTTTTTTTTTAGAAAAAGGGGGTAAAATTGGGGAAAAACAGAAAAAGAAAAAGAGTGGCAGCAGCTGATGGAAGTAGAAGTATATACTCTGGTTACGACTCTCTAGGGAAAGAAGTGAGGACTTGAGTTTCAGACTTTTAAATTTTTAAAGGAGTCAGGTTTCTTTGAATAAAAGAAGATTCTAAGTGTCGTTTTCGAAACTTCGCTATGAGGTAGATCTTTTCGATGTTTATTCATGATGTTGTGTCTGAATGGACTTAAGCATCACTGAGACTGAATGCATAAAAGGTTCGAAATGCTGAAATCTTTTGACGAAAGAAGATTCTAAATAAGTTTTGTAATTTCTTCACTTTTAAAATATAAAATGGTGCATTAAATTCTTCAAATAGGTTCAATCGATTTTCCTTAGAATTTTTTAATGGTTTATGGTAATTTTATAATAATAAAAGCAGCATTATTTCAAAAATATAAGTTTTTGCCTATGCATTCCCCTATTAGGAATAAATGTAAGAAAGATAACTTTTTTCTGCTAAAAAAATACTAGATTTACTGGTGCCGCATTTAAAAAGGGATTATAAAACTCTTTCAAAAATCAAAGTTTTCACACAGTAAATGTTTATTGTTTTTTTTTTAAATATGTTATTATCAGATCAAAAAAACTCGCATCATTATTGATAACTACTTGTTACAAGATTTTAACATGAAGTAATCTTAAAAAAATGCAAAAATCTGAAATATATCAAGTAGAATATTCCTTTAAAAATTAACACTTTATGTAGCAATCTATATTCCTCATGCTCTATTGTGATAATTTTTAAGTAAATTTTGGTTATAGTTTTGAAAATTTATTTTCTTATAGAATGCAAATTTTTCCATGAAACCTGAGAACTTCATTTAGAATTACTATAGCACTTAATATAGAATGCTGAAGGAACGTTATTGATAATCTTTTAAAGGAGTAGAAGAAAGTGGGCTATAGTGGAAAAAATTTAGAAGGATTCGAGAACTAGATCGGTCATAAATCAGTTTGCAATTTGCATTTTAGAGACGATCTACATTAAATTGAAAATAGGGAATGAAATGACTCTAAAGTCATAATTAATATTTTATTAAAAAAATTCAAAAATTTAAAAAAAATTTTTTTAGAGCCACAGGAGAGCAGTTGTAAAGACACTGAACTATTCAGTATTAAAATTACTGTGCTCAGTGACCAATTTTTAAATTTATGGTTGCAAGATTGTTAAGGAAGTGCACAACACAGACCTTATTACTACAATCATGACTTCGGTTTCCGAAATTGTCGAGCCTTAAACTACACGACTCCACGAGCATATAAACTGGTTTTGTGGGACTGCTTAGCTTTTTAGGAGTAATGAAAATGTGACGATAATACTTAATATACTAATAAAAAATTTACTAATAAAAATGCTTGAAATAGTTTCGTTTTCGAAAAAAGCTAACGATTATGACAGTACGATATAAATAATTATAATTCTTAAAATTTATCAAATACACTCATGGACAAAAAAATTAGAGCACCAAGAAGGAGTCGACAAAATGAAACGAAATTTTACATACGTAATAACTACTTTGTTATAAGTAAATGATTAGAAAATCAAAGAAAAACTATAATCTTTGATCTTCTAATCATTTACTTATATCAAAGTAGTCATTACGCATGCAAAATTTTGTTTCATTTTGACGACTCCTTCTTGGTGCTCTAATTTTTTTGTCCATGAGTGTATATGTCACGGGCAATGTAAATAATTGGGCATTGTAATTAAAAAGTGCCCAAAAATTAAAAAGTAATTAATTAAATTAATTAAAAAGTGCCCGGGCAATTTAAAAAGTGCCCAAAAGGATATGACAAAATGATAAATTATGTTACAATTATTACATTGCCCGGTCATTATGTATAATCCTAAAAGTCAAGTGGGCAATTTGTGTCACACACAGCCACAGGGTGTCTTGGGATATTCATCCACTTTTAGATGCACCTAGATATTTTTTTCTTATTTTTTCCCGCACATGCGCTGTATAAAGCATCTACTTCAATTACTCTTATCTGGCGCAGTTTTTATTATTTTTTTTTAATTTTAAAGCAATAATTTCGGTATGAGTTTAAAATTGATTCAAACGCTTTGTTTAATTTTTTTTAAATATTTAAGTTATAGCAAAAGTGGCAATAGACCTAGTATATATTTCGGACATTTACCAAAGGTCTAGTCATACTATGTTTGGTTAAGTGCCATTGCCCGGTATATCCTACACTGATGTTTTTTTAAGGTTCAGTGCCACTGCCCGGTATACATTTGCTCGGTATACCCTACACTGATATTTTTTAAAAGTCAAGTGCCATTGCTCGGTATATATTTGCCCGATACTCCAAACACTGATGTTTGCTCTAATCTATCGTCAGTAAGTATTAAAATATCGAATAAATATAATTATATCCACGAATAAATTAGTATCAAATTGGATGTAATAAATATTTTGGACATTCACTAATGTGATTAATTTGATTGTCAACATTCATCGCTGAACATTGGCCAGCCAGAATCAGACCACACGCACGTGGTTGTCCTATTGCTGTCAATTAAACAAAGTGCCCAAAGAAATAATAGCGGTATTTATAATGACCGGGCAATGTGAGAAATTAGCGTAAAGTAATTCAAATTTATCAAATTGCCCAATTTTAATGGTCATTATTCATAATAACTAAGCATTATGAATACTGACCTAAATAATTACATTGTCCGTAACGTGTATATATTTCTGATTATTTCTGAGAAATTATTTCTGATACTCATATGGTTGTCTTAGTATGACGGTCATTTATTCAATCACCCTAAACACTACGAGATTCTAATTTCTATACACTGTAAAAATAGGTACTCAAATATTAGGAAACTTTCTTGTTTTTTGACGAAACCTTTCCTGGTATACGCTCACAGCGAAATTTTCGTCAAAATGACAAAATAAATATCGTTACTTATTCAAGGAAATGAATTTCTTCAAAGTTAGTGGAATATTCTGTCATTCTATTTTTTTACTAAAAAAAAACTTGTAGTTCCTAAATTATTAATTTTTGCATAATTATCCTCTACCTTTTCTTATTATCATATAGGTGAATAAATGTCACCCTAACAATACAAAAAGGACAGATAAAATAAAGAGATAAATTACACACATGCCCGGAACAAGATTCGATCTTCTGGTACGAGGCCAACACCTTGACCACCACACAGCCCAGTCGGCTCACTTTTTGTTCGCCCAGTGTTCATTCGAGTTTCGTCATTCTAAATAAAAATCTCCCCTAATGCACAACGATGAGGATTCGAGTGGAGGAAACACTTTCGTCATATATTTCGCATTTCGTCACAATTCACGTGATTTCGTGAGGAAATTATTCTCAAAATTAACGAAATATAGCTCAAGGATGGCTGAATCGTTACAAAATGAGAGTTTAAATTCTAAGATTGTAAAAAAAGAAAAAATAAGGTGAAAGAAGCGATTAATTTAGAGTGATTAACGCTATCATCTCATAAACAAAATACTTTTAGAAAAAATCTTTTGTTTATGGATTAATTTTTTTCCATGAAAAATTATATGTTTTTGAAAGAAGGTGAAGCTTTCAAGAGAGAACAAAAATCTTTAAATCTAAAACTAATGATATAGCATCCATCATATTTAAAGTTGAACTTTTAAGAAAATTCCTCTTTAAGGGACATAAAAAATATCAACGTAAACAACTTATTCAACAAACAACAACTTTGATTTATGACACAAAAGAAGTAAATAAAAATTGAGAAGGCGAAAGGTTATTTGTGTGTTATGGGTATGATTAAAATTCATGTTTTTATATAGCAGACGATTTAAAAAAACATCTTTATTTTACTTTTTTCTTTAAGTTATTCTTGTGGGGCATTATATACGGTAAGAAATCTTTCAAATGTGAGTATGTAGACCGTAAAGCTCTAAATTCTTGGTTCACTGGATCTCCATTTTCATCATTTTTTATACTTATTCTCTTAAATTCCAATGTCTTGATGCAAGTCTCAAAACATAGAATAAAAAAAAAGCTAAAGTGATTGAGAAGACAGAAAAGTTGAACAGTATTTTGAAGTATCGAGTTTCTCTTACTTTCAGTTATAGAAAAGAACTGCTTTCTGTTTTTTGAAAAAGCTAAGACGGGAAATAACAATGAATATTTCATGAATTTTCTTTTCTTCCTTTTCTTTGAAACTCTTTCAACGCAGGTAATGTGAGGGTTTCAATTTTAAAAATTTCCCTCCCTACCGTCTTAACAAATGTGGTTTTGGTTGAGTTGGACATTTTGGTGACCAAAATGATTTAGTTTTCTATTTCAAAAGCATTTTACTTGTTAAGAATGAAAAGAAATAATCCATCTTTTGATTTTAGGGCCGAATCTAAGTGCTTTATGTCTGTCGTAAAGTTAAACGGTGGATCAAACATGGGATAAAGTTTTTCTTTAAGTGATTTAGACATTTTAAGAACAACATGCATTAAAAAGGCTATTAAATTAAAGAGGTACATTAAATAGAAAAAAAGGATATTCAATAAGTATTAACTTTAATAGTTTACAGAAACTTCTAAATTGATGTAATTAACAAGGAATTTAATGTTATTTTCGAATGATATTTGTTTCAATATTTTGTTTGGTATTTGTTAAATAGATAAACAGCATTCCGCAATTTATTCACTCACTAGATTTTTTGGTTTAAAGCACGTTTCAATAAAAAAAAGTTCTTCTATTGATAAAGAAGAAGCATCGGATTGGTGCAAATTATTTTCTTGGTTAAATAAAGGTTATCTACACTTAGTGTTATACTTAGGTTGATTTGTAATTTTCGCTTTTAAAATAAGCACATGAAATTGGCGTATAAAAGCATATTGAATGTAGCAAATTAACAAAAAGTAGAAAAGAGGCAAAAAGATAATAGGAAGAAAAAGAAAAACGTAACCTACCTATTGAAGTAAAAAAAGTATGAAAATTGTCTGGGGAAATAGAAGGGAGCTGATGTTATTTAGAAACAAGTTCAAGTTTCCAAGAGCAATGAACCTTTGTTTTACTTTTTTTTAACTGTTCTTCATAATCGACTGACTCGTCAGATTTTGATGACCATTTTTACTTTTTCCTGGGTTAAATGTTCTTTTTTCACCCTTGATATAAATACATACAATGCGTAAATAAGTGCGACTTAGTATGTTGCATATGATGATTAATTTATGTGCTGACAACAATTTAGGTGACGAAATCATATATAAAATGCAAAAACATACTTTCTCTAAATAAACATATCATTTTTATTTCTCTTCTTCATTATTTATTTTAAGTTATTTAGTTATTTATTGATTCTTTTTAAATGCCGCTTATGGTGAAAATACTTATTCAGAGAAAAAATATTTTTTTGTCTGATTTCGCAACTTAAAATATAGCCTGAAGAAATATTTTAATGTCTTAAGTATAATTAAAAATTATAGAACATCATCATTGCATGTTCCTCGAAAAAAGAGATGAAATCGTAGAATAAGAAAATGAATTCTTTGGATTAAAAGTTGTTTAGATGATCCATATTTAGTGACCTATATTTGTCCCTTATTTGCTTAGATAATCCACATTGCACTGTTAAAATTTTCATTCGAAAATTATGGTAAAATAACTGGCAGCTGTCTGTCCATCTGATTAACCATAAAGTTTACGGTAAAGAAAATTTTTTTTCTCTTTACGGTTTTGAAAGCATTTACAAAAAGTATGGTTATAAAACCATGAATTCTAAACTAAACGGCTTTTTAACCAGTCACAACTAGCATTTTTCAAAAATTTAAAAAAAAAAAATTATTATTTAACTAGACGTAGGAGCTCGGCTTTTCGTAAGGTAATGGGCATTGGAGAGTGCCGTACACTGGAAATTCTTCATGCGTTGAAAGGAGTGGAAGAAATATTGTGGCGTCAACACTAGGACTCGAACTCCAGTTCTACCGGTCATGAGATTGACAGATTAGTGCATGTATACAGGCTAAGTAGCTTCCTTAGGTGGTTCTAGTTGGTGCGATAAAATTCTGGTTGTTTAACTGTATTAGGTGAAAGCAGTCAATAAACAGTTTTTCTCAATTTTAACAGTTTCATTACCATTTTATTTACGGTTATTTAACTGTTTTGATTAGAAATGGTAAAATAACTATTCAATAAATTGTTACTTAACCATTCTTTCCGAGAAATTTCTAACAGTGTGTATGAGCATTGTACATTATTTTTTCACTTTATTTTGGTCAAGCATTTTAAAGATATTAAGAGTGGTGATTACGGAATATTTCAAATATTTCTTCTAGCTGTTCTATCGCACAGCGAAAAATAAATTTATGAAAGCAAACTAAATGCTAATTATTATCAAACCAAAATATGCTTGTTACTTTTTCCAAAGTTTGTGATTAATTATAAAATTTTTACAATTTTACAATTATTCAATTTCCTAGAAGATGAATTATACATTTTGTGTGCAAAAAAACATAAAAATGTAACTAAATATTTCTGAAATGAAGGAAAAGACATTTTCAATTATTTTGTAATCTCATTTAACAATACTTTCAGTTGTTGTTTAATTGAAAACAAAAGATCATGAATGTTGGTTGAAAAGTTGTATTAAGATTCAAACCTGCAATGATCAAAAAGCTGAAACACGAAAACAATTAATGTATCAAATTTTAAATAAAACAATATCTGATGAAAATAAGAATAAGTAACTAATTTTAAATTGAAATAAAATTTACTTAATATTATGAATAGAAAATAACATATTAAACTGACAAAAAACTAAAAAGTTGAAATAATTAATTAGAAATTTATATTAAATAGATACTACTATAATTAAAAGTGTTTGTTTTTCAAACGACAAATTAATCATCATAATATTGTAACATATAAGTCATTTGAAACAAATATCAAAGCTATTAATTACCGTAGAAAAAATTGCCTTTCCTCAGCTAAATATTCACTAGAATTGATTTAGTAAAGCAAGAATTTTTTACCAAAGAGTTGAAGTACTTTCACTCATTTTATATTTTTTTTTCCTCCGTCTCTTTGGATTCATGAAAGATGCTTCATAGTTCTTTTTGTTATGGATTCCATTTTTCTCGTAAATTTTCATTTATTTGACAGGATGCGCCTACCTCCGCTGCTCTCCGCTCTCTTAAAATTTATAAGATGTCTGAAATATTCTGAAAACTAAGCTTTCTCTTTGCTTTGCTCGAAATATTCCAGACTAAAAAAAAAATCGTTTAATGAAGAAGAAAATTTGTAGTTTTAAGCTCCATATTGCATATCTTGACAAGATGGATGTTTAGTTCGAACGATGTTGACGAAATAGAAAAACTATTTAAAAATACGGTTAAATGAAATTTTACTTGATGCTCAATCGATTGTAAATAGAGATTTTAATTTTGATATGTTGGAATGAAATGTTTGAGCAAATCGAGCAATGTTCGATCTAATTCAATTTTTATGCAGTTTAATTTTAATTTGACTAAGCAATTTATAATAAATGGAATTAAAAATAACGTAAAATATAATAAAAATGTTTTAGTAGATAAGTTTTTGTTTGATGCTGTTTATATTCTATTAGTCCTGTATATGTTGTTAATCGATTGAAGTGCTATATGGAAACTAACATTTCAAAGTTACCAAAAACTAAACCAATTTATACGGAATTTATACTGCTTTGATCACAATTTTTTCCCCTTGCAACCATTCTTTTTTATGATTTCATCTCTTGTAATCACTGTTGATGTTTCTTTCATGTCTAGCAACAATTTTTACCGATGGATTTATCTCTTGCTACTGCTTGAGGGGAACCTCACTTGAAACCAATTTTTACAGATAGATTTATCTCCTGCAACTGCTTGAGGGAACCTCACTTGAAACCAGTTTTTACAAATGGATCTATCTCTTGCTACTGCTTGAGGGGAACCTCATTTGCAGCCAATTTTTACAGATGGCTTTATTTCTTGCTGCTGCTTGAGGATAACCTCACTTGAAACCAATTTTTGCAGATATCTTTATATCTTGCTACTGCTTGAGGGGAACTTCATTTGCAGACAATTTTTACAGATAGATCTATCTCTTGCAGCTGCTTGAGGGGAATCTCACTTGCGACCAATTTTTACAGATGGCTTTATATCTTGCTACTGCTTGAGGGGAACCTCATTTGCAACCAATTTTTACAGATAGATCTATCTCTTGCAACTGCTTGAGGGAAACCTCATTTGCAACCAATTTTTACAGATGGCTTTATCTCTTGCTACCATTTTAGGGAATTTTGAAACCAACTGTTAGTAATAGTTCTATCTTTTGAAACCGTCTGCAACTAATGGTTTGAATTCTTACAATAATTGCTCAAAATATTTTAATTTCTTACATCATCTGTTTCTGACATTTTCATCTCGTGCAATCTTTAACTATTTCAGTTTCGCAATTCAAAACTCAGTGAAACCTGGTTTTACGATAGGTTGCGTAAGAAAAAAGGGTATGTTTTGTCTCTCAGAATTATCCATTTTAATATTTTGTAGACTATAAATATATCTTGCTACTGCTTGAGGGGATCCTCATTTGCACCAATTTTTACAGATGGATTTATCTCTTGCTACCACTTTAAGGAATTTTGAAACCAACTGTTAGTAATAGTTCTACCTCTTGAAGCCGTCTGCAACTGATGGTCACAATTCCTACAATAATTGATCAAAATATTTTAATTTCTTACATCATTTGTTTCTGACATTTTCATCTCTTGCAATCTTTAACTATTTCAGTTTCCCAATTCAAAACTCGGTGAAACCTGGTTTCACGATAGGTTGCGTAAAAAAAAGGGTATATTTTGTCTCTCAGAATTATCTATTTTAATATTTTGTAGACAATAAATATAAATTAGCACAGTTGTGCTTTATTAAAAAACAATGACTAAAATCGTGCAAATCTACTGCAAAAGAATAAAGGGTACTTGATTCAAATATGTATTAAGATCATAAAGAATCAGCACTTTTATCTGCAATTAATGCTTTATTTTAATTAAAGTTAACTGTTGCATGTGAAAGAATTAGTGAATTTTCAATTGACCTGAAACTAATTAATGTAAAATGTTGCATGTTCCTATCTCAGGCAAATACCTGGGTTTAATTATTTTAATTTTAAGCTTTTGATTCATTATAACATTTTCATGACTAGAAATTTTCTAATATGATTTTTTCCCCAATCTCTACTTATTACAAGATACACGGATGATTAAAAACTAATGTATCTATATATTTTATTTTTTATAAAATTTGCTCTATGTATGTTCAGTTAAATTGGAAGATTCGAATTTTTTATTCGAAAAAGTTTAAAACACTCGACTTACAAAAAATAAAGCTTAAATTTAAGCATATGATAAATAATTAAGTTAGTTTTTGAATTTCTAAGCAAGTGTTTATTTTTCGTCTTTTTGGGTTTCGTCTGGCTTGAATTTGAATAAATTTTTCTTAACAAAGCTGAATACGTTATAATCTAATTTGGTATTGCAAAAAAACTTGTTTTTATGAATGTTTCAAAAATTAAGGTAATTTAATATAATCTAATTTAATAATACAATACGGAGGAAAGATCAATAAATATTTAGAAAAATCACCATACCTATGAAATCAGTAAAATATTCTTTCAGAAATCATTAAAAAATATTTAATTTGATACAATTTGCTTAATTAATAGTTTTTTTCTTAGTTATTGCTCTCAAATTACAGCTGACATTTTATGCTGACAAATGGTAAATATTGGTGTAAGCCGGAATTTTGTTATTTGCAAACGAAGGAAAAACGTGTTATGCAAATCGGTATGCAAGTTTTCAAATTCTTAGCGAATAATATTTGACGAATATTATTAGCGAATAATATTTGACGAATATTATTAGCGAATAATATTAGCGAATAATATTGACTGAGAATATTTGACTAAAAAAGTATGCTGATAATAACACAATAATAGCTTTAAATTTTTAATTTTTTCAAATGTTAAATAACAGAAATTGACTAAAACAACTCTAAAAAAGGATCGGCCATGCCTTCAAAGTGCACTTCAATTATATTGTCAAACTTGGCACAGTTTAGGTGAAGATGAAGAAAGATGAAGTTAATGTGTCTACATTATTTTACTAATTACGATAACTCGATATTGCTTACAGTCAGCTATTAGTATTAAGAGAGTTTAATAAAAATAATAAACTTCTTTGTTACGAGCAGGACATGCAGTTCCGTTTTATACCAAAATTCATAAAAGCCTGCAGCTTCTATTGAGCTCACAGTGCATCATTAAATAATTANAGAGAGAGATAGATAGATAGATAGATAGATAGATAGAAAGATAGTTATGTGTATATAAGTATTATGTATGAATGTATTATGTATGTATGTATCATATATGTCATTGTGATGAGTATTTCTGTCGCAATGTAGGAAATATTGGAATTTTATAATTTAAATATAAAGAAAAGCTTTAATATGTTCATGAAATTTCTACTGAAATTTAATAAATACCATAAAATATTTTAGTAATACGTGTCAAATTTTAGTAATAGGTGTCAAAGCACTTCAGACACACTATCTATCTAGTTTTTTTTTAACGCTACGTTAAATTCATACATTATTTTTTAATTTCAAGAAAATATTATGCATTTTTAGAAAAATAATAGTCATAGAATTAATTCAACTCTAAAAAACATTTTAGATTTTTTATAGTGTTTAAATTTCTTAAATATAAAAATACTACATATTTTAAACTGGATGTCTAATACTAGGTTACAAACTCATACTAATCTGCATACCACACGATGCAATAAGTTATAATTGAAAAAAATATATTTTATAACCTGTCAACTACATATAAGGTGTACAGATACTTATTATGCATACACTATTAGTAACCACAGCCTAAGTCCAATGCTTATTACCTATCTAAAAGCCTAGCCTAGCTCAAATGTCCAGCTAAATTTCTTTTTTGCAATTTTGAAACCATGTTAAGAAAACTTTAATAAACCTATACTTTAGTATTCATAGCTTTTTACCATACCACTTGTAAACGGTTTCAAAACCAGGAAATAAAACAAAAAATGCTCTATTCTGTTAACTTAAGGTTAATTGGATGGACTGATTACTGCTGGTTATTTTACCGTAATTTTAGAATGAAAATTCTCGTAGTGTATGGTTTTAAAATACCAGCAACCTGAGTACCTGTATTTTTATTGTAATTTAGTTTGGAATTTGTGCAGCGAATTTTGAACTGCTCTTTAGCACGCAGTTTGATTATAAATAAATTAGTACATCGGAGCTTAATATATCTAATTATTCTTGGAATGAGTTAACCTTAAAGCGTCTCAAAATATGAAGTTTTAATAAAGTACCTGAAATTTCCTCTATCATTAATCAAACTAATTCGATTTAAACTTGAAAAACAAATTGCTTCTCAATTTAAATGATAAACTAGGCCTCAGTTACTGAGAAATGTAAAGATTTCCCTCAAAATTAGAATGTCTGCGTACACCCAAGCGAAAGGAATGATCACCAAGTTCTGCGTAATTACAGTTTTCTGTTAAGCCTACTTAAAATGAAGATTTAGATTCTACACGCTGGACAATTTTTCTTTTCAAAGAGTTGCTCGTTTAAATGAAATAAACTGAATATTCGTCTCATCCTCATGCGGATGTTTTTGACGAGTTCGTTAAGTTTAATTGAAATATGTTACAGTTGTAAGGAAATGTTCCTTATCGAAAAAATATTCTTACCATCCATGGAAGTTTTGATAATGTCAAGCGTTATCATTTTATTTAAAGAGGGATGTGCCTTATCATGAAAACATTATAGCTTTGGAAAAATACATTACATCCATTATGTAAATAAAAAAATGCCATTTGAAATTTACAAAATTTTCTTCACCGTAAGAAATTCTATATCAAATTACGGTATAAAGTACCGGCACTTTGGGTGCATCATCCGCAAAGTCCATTTTTGCCATGAAATATTATCCCTTAATTTTTACTGTGATATTTAATTAATTCGAGTGATTCACTGATTTTACGGTAATTAATAATGTAAAAATTACAGTACATGAGATTTATTGTTCCATAACTTGTTCCAGTAAAAATGGATTTTGCTGTTAAAAGTGCAGGTCCGTTTTACCGTAATTTGATGCAGAATTTTTAACATTGTACACTTTTGACGAAATCATTTTTTGAGAAATCTTCTGAGCGAAGATCGCATCAAATTGAGAAAATAGTTATCTTTATTTATTTGAAATTAAGAATTTCATCAAAAGCATTAAAATTAAAGCAGCATATCCATCAACGCAATCTTTAAGACTTACAACAGAAAATAAAAGGAGCGAATTAATACTCAATCATTTCTAAGAGTTCAATCTGGGAATAGACAAGTGAGCACATTATCTCCAGTAATATCGTTATATATTAAGTAGTTTCAAAATTAAATTTTAAAAAAATGCTGCATTGCTCTCGAAGTTTATTGAGAAGAATAAATGAGATTTTTTTTTTTTAAATCAAATATTTATAAAATGTATATGATAAAATGTGTGATAGTTTTCTATTTTATCAAAAATTATGTGATGTCGAAACAAAATGACGGAAAAAAAGGTAAAATATCTAATAAAGGGAACGAAGGAGATAAAAATCAAAAAATATGATCACCGAAGCCGACGTCTTCAGGGGGTACCGGCCTCGGTAGCCATAAAACAAAACCATTTCTAATTGAGGGAGAAGCAAATGCTTAAATTAACTCCCTCAGAATCCCGATGGTTTTGTATAGAAGTCTAGGAAAAAACATGAAATACAAATAACAAATTAAGAAAAGAAACTCAAACAAAATCATCAGAAAAATAATACAGAAAAATAATAAACAGTTTTTATTTTTCTGATGATTTTGTTTGAGTTTCTTTTCTTAATTTGTTATTTGTATTTCATGTTTTTTTTCCTGGACTTCTATACAAAACCATCGGGGTACTGAGGGAGTTAATTTAAGCATTTGCTTCTCCCTCAATAAGAAATGGTTTTGTTTTATGGCTACCGAGGCCGGTACCCCCTGAAGACGTCGGCTTCGGTGGTCATATTTTTATATTTATTTCCTTCGTTTCCTTTATTGCTACTTTTTTTTAAATTTCTGCTGCTTTTTAGCTCGCTTTTTTCAAAGAAGTTTTATCTATTTAGAATTAAAAATATTTGTGTTTTCTTTTAGTAAAATATCTAAAACAATATTGTTTTGTTAAGACTGTCAGTATTATTTCTAGAGTGCAGCTGAGACGATGAGAAATATCATTTTTATAAGAATATATGTTATTTTTTATTTAAATATACGCATTGAGAAAAGAAATTTATTCGAGAGCGGTATTTTATTAATGCCACAGAATCATCCTAACTATTAAGTTTGCATTTATTAAAAGCCGGTTTAAATATTGTCTATAAAATATTGAATGGACGAAACAGTCCATTTTAATCAATTTTAACTCCTATCCAAAAAAGTTTTAAAAATTGAATTTTCATTCCTTCGGAAAGTTGAAAGTGATCAGTTAAAAGCAATAAATAAAATTTATAGAAAATTCATATTACTTTCAATATAGTATTACACATATCGTCATAATACAACTTAGTTTTTTTCACGATGCGGTAACATTTATGGCGTGTACTTTATGAAAATTTATGACAACTTTTTGATTTAAATTTTATCAAAACTAATGCATTGATTTTTTTAATATAAAAGCATTCTGGTATTTACACATAATTTATATTTCACTCAAATTTTTTAATCTAAAAAATCTATAAATAAATATCCCAAACAGTAGCACTACTGAAATTTATCTACAGTATTAAACTGACAATGTAACTCTCGGAAGATTATTTAGAAATTTCTCATTAAAAGAAGGTTTTGTTAAAGTATAAAAACTAATGAAATTTCCTTTTTTAACGCATTTTATATTTGCTAGGAATTTCGTGAGATACATAATAATTGATTTGATAAAAAAAATTATAATGCCTTTAGTATTTTGCTAATTAAGTTTAGGCTTTAAAAAAATTTTTGTTTACGAATACAAGAAAGGTAGCTATTATATTTATTTAAAAATAAAGTTTTTTAAAATGAAAAAGGTTAAAAGAGTTGAAATAAACAGTTTGTCAATAACATTCTTTGTCATTAAATAAAAAAAACAAGTGTTTAGTTTTTACCGTGACATTTAGTGACAGTGACATTTAGTGAAATGTATTCCTTATCAATCTATGTTTTATAAATACTTTTAAAGGCAAAAAAGATTTTTTTTTCAAATCATTACTTTATTTTCTACTTAAATTTATTTTGAAATAGAGAACAAAAACAAAAATTGCCTCGTTAATTTAATTTTGCTTACTTTTTTAAATGTCTATATTTTTCAAACATTTTTCAAATTCGCGTGGAATAAAAAGTTTAAATATTTTTCGCAAATATTTGACATCAAATTAATTTAGCATTAATATGATTATAAAAAGATGCTCGAAATAGTCAGCTTATCTGGTTTTATAATAAGAGTTAAATTTATGCCTTTCAGCTAAATTATGAGATATTTATTGAGGCAGCAAGTATAGGCAAAACTTCTAAAATATTGAAACTTTACAATAATTCTGGCTTTATGGAAGTGACACAGCGATTTATTTAGTTATTTAGTTGATCTATTACAAAAACACAGCGATTTTTACTCTAGATCATTAGCAATAATTTGGTTTAATTAATTATAAAATATTATTTTATAGTCAATGTCAAAATTTGGTAAATGTGACAAAATTGTGTATTTCTTTTTATAATGATACCTCAGAAGGGGAATAAAAACCATTTATTCGGTAAAATTTATTTTTCAGTTTTTTATTTGTTATGAGAATTAAAATTTTTAAAACCAAAGTTTCCGATAAACCGTTACTATATGAACAGCTAAATGAATGGTTAAATAACTGGTTTAATTATCTTGATTATTTTTTTTTAAACTAGAAATGTCTTTAAGTGATGTATTTATATTAGAAATTTTTCTCTGTGTATTTACGAAAAACACATTGAAGACTTATTTTGAAATACATGAAATTTTTGTTTTGAAATAATTAAACTAAAAAAGAGTCCAGAACCAAATTTCGTTGCTAATGGATATTCTAATAGCTTAAATTTTCTTGGGTTTTTGAGACAATGCTCTCATTTTTCTACCAAAGAAAGTACTTGAAAGCATTACAAATAAACCATAGCTATTTTTATAACTAATTCAGTATGAAACATGATGTTAAATTTATTATGATTTCCGCTAAATAAATGAAATTGTTATTCCATTTTGAGTAGAAATGTTTTCGTACAAATATCAATAGCTATATTTCAGATATTATAAGGAATATGAATTTATTAAATATTGTTAGTGTATATTATGCAAATTATACTCTATGAATATAAATCGTGTTCTATGGATTTGTGTTGTGTTTATAGAAAAAAAAAACTTTATTCTGCAAATGTGAATTATATTCTACAGTTATAAATCACAGTTCATCAATTTGAAATGTTTTCTAATACGAACTGTTTTCTAAGAAGATGCTTTGTATATTGAGAATAAAAAATGCATCACATTTAATAAACTCTGTTTTACTAACAATTTCTAGCGTTGAAACATAAAAGGAACCTAAAGCCAAAATAAAGTGTATCAAATAAAACAATAATATGTAATTTGTTTTAAGAAACATTGCCTTTCGAATGTAGTTTTTGGTCACTAATATTTTCATGTTTTATTGAAATAAACATGGAACCACTTACTTTTGTTTTTAATCAAAATCGGAGAGTAGTAAGTTTTGAAGGCAGACTTTAGTACACATGTCCTTGAGATGAAGGTAATGGAGCAGAAAATGGTCTCAGTCTATGGTATCTCATGTCCTCCAACTAGTTTTGGCAAGAGGAGGCAATACTGGTCTAGAAGACAAGACCGCAACCTGTGAACGAGCCGCGGAAGCATGTGACTCCACACCGACCAATGGTCGATAGCGCATTCTGTTGTCATGACAACAGTGTATTTACTACCGATCAAGAAGAAACGAAAAGGATGCCTGGGAGCAGAAGGATTGTCGGAGGGAGAAATGATAGTGGCTATTGTAAGTACTTGTTCTGTTCAAACTGAAGGAAAATCTTCAATAAAAATTAGGTCAACATACGTTCATGATAGTTTTCATTGTGTTTGTTTATGTTAAAGAGATACAGCTCGCTAAACAATTAATCTAATCAGTTAAAAAGTGCACTGTTTCAAAATTTACCGTTGAATGTAATTCAAAGAAATGACTCATTTGTTTTATTTTTTAAACTTAATTTAATAAAGTTGTGGCCTAAGTATTATTTTGAATTTTTTATATAATGAAAGTTTCGATCTGTAATGTTAAAAAAATACTCATATTTTCACGAAGCCTTTTTCTTGAATGAAAACATGCACTGTAAAAAATTTTAGTTTATTTAAACTCAAATTATTGGTAATGTTGTAGTTGTTGTAGTTCATTTACGTCGCACTAGAGCTGCACTATGGGCTATTAGCGACGGTCTGGGAGACATCCCTGAGGATGATCCGAAGACATGTCATCACAATTTTGATCCTCTGCAGAGGAGATGGCATCCCCGCTTCGGTAGCCAGACGACCTGCACGTGATTTCGAGCACTTTAAGGTAGAACAGTTTAACGAGAACCAATACCGCACATCCTTGGTACCTACCAGACTGATCCAAGTGGTCACCCACCAGCACAAAATATTGGTAATAGCTGTAAACCTAAATTTTTCACAGTCTATCAACAATTGTTTGCGGATATGTACGTTGTCAAAAGCGTTAAGTTTTATTTATCAATTAATATTTTTTTTTTTGAATGAAAGACAGATCAGAAAATGAATTCTTAATCATCACCAGGAACACTTGTTTTAGACGTAAATATACAAAAATCACGTAATACAAACGAAAAGTTTTAAAATCCAATAAAATGTAAAAATATCTGGAAGACACCTGGAATTAAAAAAGTGAGGAAGATGTTTCGACAAGTTTCATATCTTATCAAAGACCACATGATTTTGAAAATCAAAATCAAAAACAATTTTTATAACTTTATTTAAATGGTAAAAAAGTAAGTTTTCTTTCAGTTAGACACCCATAAAAGTCCTGAGTTCGATTTTTAATCAAATTGAATTTCAAGTGATGCTCTAGTTTCGAAGAATCTGGAAAAAAATATTTATGTTTATTTACGAATTTCAAATATTTATTTTACAATACAATTACAATTGTACAATGCAATTTTTATACAATACAACATATTATACAATAAAAATATTTATTGTATAAATATATCCGTGAAGGGTGTAGTATAGACACAAACAACTTTTATTAAAAGCTTACATCCAAATCAGATAATAAACATTCGAAATGAAGAACAGGTTCGAATTTGAAAGGAAAAAGTGATAGATATGTTCAAAATAATAATGAGAGCAAGGTTTCTTGGAAAACTTTAAAAAGTTTCAACATTTGTCCTATTTTCTCCTAAGTGTTTTATGTAACACATTTATAAAAAAATGCTCTCACTTTTTCACAGATTTTCAATTTTTAACATTTTAAAGTTGTAATTACTAAGCAACAAAACAAAATACTTTCATTTATTTCTAAAATACATAAAAAATTTAAAGAATTGAACGATGGAATTTAGAAAAAAAAGTTTAACTGCACTTTTTAGAAATAAAAAAACAGCATTTGCTTGAAAGAATCTAGGTTCAGAGAAAATTTTGATGGTATGAAATTTGACTATAATAAAAAGAATAAGCCTGAAAAAAAATTCAGAGCATTTCTATTACTATTATTTAAGTTTCACTCCACGTACCGTATTCGAAACATTTTATGAAGAAAAGTATTAATCTAACATATACAAAAACTGAGCGTTCGCAAATAAAATGCCCTTAAACTGTATTTGTATTCTTTGAACGTATTTAAACTGTATTTGTATATTTGAGTACTACTACAAAATATATAACATTGTGAAAAAAGTTGCTGTTTTTTATAATCAGCTGAGTCTGATTTAATATATCAAAACTGATGTATTCAACATGATGAATAATGTATCACAAATATATTTGCAAAATTGCTTCAAATGTATGAATGAAGAAAAAAATTACTTAAACATTTTTTCAATGATGTAAAATTATCCCACTGAATAAAAATCTTAGTAATTTAAAAATGGAATTGCCCATAAAAATTACTTAAATTCATTAAAGAAGCAAAAATCGTATTGTTAAATTAATTATTATTGAACAAACGAGTTTTGTTGTGTTTTTAAATAACAAAAAAATTTTAACTAAAATCTCTCTCTCTCGCGTACCGTAAAATCCAATTTTACACCGGAACATGTTATGGAACACAAAATTTGATAAACCGTAATTCTTGCAGTAACAACTAACGTCAAATCTCTCACAAAATAAAAATTGCTGTAAAAATTTCGGTATAATATTTTAAGGTAAATAATATTTTACGGATGATACACCCAGACTGTGCCTATACTTTAGACCATAATTTGATTCGTAATTTTTTACTAAAGTTTCGTGTAAAAATTTCCTAAAAAGTGTAATGATTAGGTCGCTAATTAATATTTGCAGAATACCCTGTGCATCTTAAATGGAAAATTCAAAACAGGTCGAAATCAAATTTTGGCAAAAGTAAGCTATGGTTTAGAAAAAATGCACATGGTATACATAATTTAAAAATTTTTTTTTTTAATTAAACTTCTGGTGATTTCTCAAATTGGGAAATTTAAGAGCTTGGGTGATTCTGTCTCCCCAATTCAAATTTTTCTTATTATATAAGATTGAAAAACTGATTCTTTTTTAAACATCAAAAATCTTATTTTATTTGTAAATATGGAATATATGGTATTTGGTAAATTTGTAAATATGATTAATGCGGAGCTAGAATGCAGATTGAAATGCAACTTACTACGTCCATATGGAAGTTTTAATAATGTATACCCTAATGATTGTTTTTAGGATAATTGTAAGTATAAGATTACAACAAGTAAAACCAATTTTTGAGACACACTGCAGAAAATACTTCTTTTATACATCTTTACATCAAAAACCAGAAAATACAGAGAATTGGATGAAATCCCCTTGCCATCGGGCTAACCTTGGGAGGTTTTGGTAATTTTCTTCTCCTTGTAATGCAAAAAGGCTGGTTAGTTCCAACAAGAAAGTCTCCTACAAAGGCTAGTTTGCCCCAATGTTTGATCTAGGAGTTTGCTTGCCTTCTAGATTGGGTTCAAATCTACAGGTCTGCGGATTTGAACATTGTAGTCAAAAGCTCAGAATTGGATCAGCTGTTAAACGTCGATTATAAAATAAAATTTTAAGAATTCCACCCTAATTGTTTGTTTTACTACTTTTGATGCACTATCCATTAAATTATTTAACAAAGCTCAAATTATTAGAGTTTTTATTTAACTCAAATAAGTCAAGAAAAATTTTTTTTAAAACTTTGATTTTATAAAATTTCTATGAAAAAGAATAAAACTTCTTTTAATTCTTCGTGTTAATAATTAAAGTGCTTTCTGAATAACCCACTTATGAATGTTTTAAATGTGTTTTACTCGTAATTTGTTTCTGAATGCTTTTACAAATTAACTATAGATTTCCTCATAAAGAATGTCCTTTATCTACAAGACAACTAGTTCTGCAACAATCCCTAGAGCCTGAATGACAGGGTAAACGGTGTTAATCCTAATTACCTTTGATAAATATCGCTAACGTCTTTGAAACGATTTTTTGGAAATGGGAAGTTTTTTTATAAGGATAAAGGTATAAGATTGGGATTGCTCGATTTGGTAGTATTCAAACGAAATTCCACCCTAAGCCAAAAAGCTTAAAAGTAAAATTATTTAAAATTGTACAGCCAGCCAAAAAGAATTATCACGCTAAATAACGTTTGTTCGAATGCATGGAGTTTTCGCGTGCCTATTTTAAGGGTTTGAAAGGTTTACTTCAAATTTCGTAATCGATAAAAGTTAGTTATTTTTTAAGTAATAAAATCAAAAGCGAAAATTTTTGAAAATTTCTGGAGATATCACGCTGTTAAATAATCCGGATTTATACTTATTTTTAGCCATTGGCACAAAAGTTGTTTCGGATGATATATTTAATCCCGGAGTACCTATTGCTTATTTTTACATCTGTAAATATATACTAGAACAATCAATATCAGTGTTTCTCGAAAGACCTTCTATTGATTGAAAAAGTCCTAACTGTGACCAATTATTGTAAGCTTGTTTTTACAGCAAAAATGTCATGTGATAAAGTCATAAATACAAAAGTACTAACTGTAATAGATTTTAAGTTTTAATGTTTAAGTTTTTAATGTTTAATTTTGAACATTTTTCCAGCCGCACACTGATTGATTCACGCAGCAGTTCTTTTATATGCTTTTATTTTCGTTCTTTTTTTATGAAATGATTGTCATTCTTTATTTTGATAATTAAGGAAATTAATTAGGCTTGGAAAAATCTTAATTTCAAAACTTTTTAAGGTATGCACAACCTTTTTGAATGAAGGGCCACTTGTACTGCAGGTAGAGCAATGAAGGGCCTCATACCCAAGTATTTAGACATATTAACAGCAATTATAATAATTTTACTAAAAACATCAGTGTTTTGGACACCATTATTTTTATCTGTCAGTTTAAAATTATATTTGTATAATAGTTCTAAACCGAAACTGAAAAATAACAAACAGATACTTTTCAACAAAAAAAATTCTTTATTATCAAAAAAGATTAATGAAAAAATATATATGGAGAAAAAATAATGGTTTTAGATCGCTCTACCTGACGCAAAAGTTCATTTTTAATTAAATTAAACTATAAACATTGAAAACATAAATAAATTTAATTGAGCGATGCAATTGCAATTTAATTTATTTTAATTAAAGGAATTTTATGGTTTCTAAAAGGGTTTATAACAAAAAATACGATTCAACTCTCAGTTTGAATTCAGATGTTTAGTTCAGACTATATTTGATTTTAGGACCTTTACATGTAGTGTATTACAAGAGATTTTAGTAATGATTTTATCAAAGTTTGAAAAAACAGTAAACAGTTTAAGAACCCAAGCTCGAATTTTGCTTGTTGTAATAATATTATTTTGAAAACATTGAGACTTTAAAAAAAAGAAAACATGAGGAGATGAGTCACAATAACTATTAAAAAAAAGGAAAATAGCGAACCGAAAAAATGGATTGGCAATGCATTTGTCGCAAATAAGACTCGTCCAAAGTAATGATTCAAATGCACTCATAGCATACACATAGTATACACATTAGCAACCAAATTAAAATTATAGTTGCTAATGTGTACAGCTATTCTCTAAAATTAGCTTTTTCTGCGATAAATTTGGTTCATTCAAAAAATTCAACTTTCTATGCAAGTATATCTGAGAAAAACCTAACATTTCTAAATAAAACATTGGTTGATAATATTGCTTGCTAATATGTATAGCTCTTCTTTAAAATTACCTTTTTCCGAGATAAATTTGGTGATTATACTTATAAGAATCTCACAATATCACACATTTGCATATCATATTATGAATGCATATGTAATGCGTATGACTGATGCTAATTTTTACAATCATATTTGCAAATGGAGTTACGGATGTGCCATCTGTTATTCATCAGATAGTTAAAAAATTTTAAATATTTTTAATGATTTTTAAGCATTTTAGAATATTTTGAAAGAAAAAAACGCATTTTTAATATTAAATTTCTTAAAAACTATTCAATCTATTTCGCTCAAATTTCGTATTGAGCAATGTGAAATTCTATTCTCTTTAAAATAACGAAAAAAATTTTTTACCTTTCAATCCAAAAATATTTAAACTACTATTAAATAAAATTATAAAAAAAGTATTTACTAAAAGTTATTTTGCATGGAATTAACTTTGGTTAAACAAACTTTATAATGGTATGCAAAAATGTTTTAATTTGCTTACAAAGTTTTTGAGATATGGAAAAATACGCAAAAAGTAAAATTAGCATTAAGAGGTCCAAACTTCATTCTTGGCTATAAGAGCCATATTTCTCAGGTTGTGTCTCCTCCCTAAATTATAAGCGTCAAAATTCCAAATGTGTCAGGAAAGAAATAGAAAGTACATTTTTGCGTCAATTTCGTAACCTAAAATACCGTCTTCCCTTAATTGTTTAGCATATTTCAGGAATAATTTAAGATTTAATCATTAAAGATTGAATACTAGAACCTGAATTGAAGCCCATAATATCGTTTCCCTTTAATTCTTTAGCATATTTGAGGAATCATTTAAGATTAAATCATAGGAGATTGAGTCCTAAAACCTGAATTCATAGAATCATTTAAGATTGAGTCCTAGAACCTGAAGATCCTATCATTAGATCAAAAGTTATTCGGAGTGGTCCGTTTCTTTGAGTACTATACTTTATGTTCTAGTTAAGATAAAATAATATACGTTAAAAATGTAGAGTTAATTCGCTCTTTTGCTTAAAAGAAAAATACAAGCAAAACTTTACAACATATTAGGCCATTATAACTTACATTAAGTAATTTTTGCATCTGAAATTTTATTTTAAATAATCAGTCAAAATAATCCAAATAGGAATCCACATAATTAAATATTATTTAAGAGCAATTTCTTTGACTTTTATTCGAGACGGGAAAGAAAGGAAAGCTATTTATTCGAATTGTTAAAAGAAAATCTGATTTAAATACCACCTAGCGCTCTCTTCCATAAAATGAGTTACTATACAATTGTAAGCCTGAACCAAAAAGAAATTTACTTCTGCCTGAAAAAAATATTATGAATAACAAAAAAGATCTTTTGACGTCAAAAGAGGGGAAATATTAGTTGTTTGGGCAAAAATAGACTAGAACTTCATATATTTTCATTGCTTTTGTCATGCTTTGAAAATAACATTGCTTTTTCCCATTACCACCAGAATAGTTAATATAGGAGCTTATAAATATCATGGCCTTTTTTTTCGATTACTCTTTATAAATCTGATTGATCATTCCAAAGAGGGAATAATATCTTAGACGAAGCAAATAAATAAATAAATAATGGGACAAACTAAAATTCTCAATTAAATAATTCAAATACTAGTAATGTTTTAATATTTGGTTTACGTTTTTTGACGTTTGTTTTTAACATTTCTATAATTATATATTGATCTGAACAGTGAAAAAAATTTCGATCTCTAGAAATTTTAAAAATGATCTAATTTGTGTTATTAAGGGATTTTATTTAATAATTATTTTGCCTTTACTGATGAAAATATTCACTATTCTTTAAACGTTGATTATTAAAATAAATATTTCTTCCTACATAATTTTTCTATTAAAAGAAATAATAATGAAATATATCAAGAAAATTAGGAAGTCCATTATATTCAATTGGAATGCACATTGAATTAAAGAAAAAAATCAGATTTACTTAAAGAGAATCCGCACTATTTTCAAATTTTGCGAAAATTAACCAAAAGTTTCGAATAAAATTTGAAGTAACACTAATTGATAGTTGATACACTAATTGATAATTAGTTCACTGACTACCATCATATGTTAGAATTAACCTTGTTTTCCATTTCCACGAGAGCATTAAGAAGTTCAGTAATTTTTACAGTTACACTTTGGTAATAGATTTTTATAAAACAACAAATAAAGTATGATCTTATTATCATGCTGTTTGGTTGAAAATGTAATAAAATTTGGTATATTTACCAAAATAGTCAGTAACTTTGACAGTACTAGTGCAATTTGAGTAATTACAAAAATCTTCAGTTTGGCAACTATTTTATATAGTAAATGATATCTAATTGAACTAATTATAACTATTTAATTTTGTTTTTTGTTGGTTTGTTTCTTTCATTCCCATATTACCTATAAGATAAGATCTAATTACCTATAAAAATAATTATTTGTAAATATACAAATGCCTAAAAAATGCTTGAACTGAAGCAATAACTTAACTGTTATGCATCAGACTGTCACAGCCTCATTAAATTGAAGTATGAAGGTAGCGGGTTTGAATACCACCGTAACCCTAAATATGTAACAACAAATAAACAAACATAACTTGGATACATATTTATGTATTTATTGTGCTCGTGAGTTTAATGAAATGAATGAATTCTCTCTAGTAAATTGAAAATCAGACAGCACAAAATTGAAGAAAAAATAAACGCACTAAGATATTGAACCTGCTACCTCTACACCTAAAAAGTTAGGAGGAAGGACAATACCCTTATACCACAGAGACCCCAATAGTGTTTGATTTTGATTATTTTAAGAGCTCTGAAGCCTTCTTTGCTGTGCGCTATCGCTCTTCTGCTAACCTCTCTGAAGCATGGAAGTAGGGAATCGAATCCCGCTATAACACTGGATGTATATTCGTGCTGATTTCTCAAACTTACGTCTTTGTACTTGCAGAGAAACCCATATATGTATATAGATAAATAAATGAACCCCACTATCTAAATAAAAGATGAATAAAACAGACATAATAGCATGATCTATTCAAAGTTAGGATCGTTAAAACACTTAAAAAAACCTGCCAGGTTCAAATATTTTAAAAAATTAAATACTAACAGTCATTTATTTTCTATTAACAGTTTAAATAGACCAATTTTATTTTCAAGAAAAGCTGTAAGGGGATAAACAGATTATAAGATACATTACAATTTTACTTGATAAAAGGCAGACATCAAAATGTTAAAGCTTCCAAATAAATGGTAAAATGAATTTTAGTTCTGTTATTTACAAGAACGATAACGTATCATGAGTCTCTAGAGTATTGTAAGAAAAGTATTTTTTCGGTTAAATTTTATGTTTAATTTTGTATTTTTACTAAATGTTTACTAATAAGAACTATATTTTTGGAAACCAGAATTTCAGATAAACCATTATCACAACGAATAAAAAATTAAGGATTTACTTACCAGAATTCTCGTTTTTTAAAACAAATGTCTTAACTATCTAAGTTTGTTTATCTTGTCTGAATTTTTTTCGCAGTTTAATTTGCAGTTAAGTTCGCGTTATGTAAACTATTTGTAATCAACTGTAATGCAACCCTTAAATTTAAATCCATTTTATTAGAATTAAAAATCCATTTTATCTTTACTGCGCTTCTGACTCTAAGGGAACACCAAAAAGCTTGTAAATTTTTACCGAAGTGCTTTGGTAATGATTTTGGTAAAATTAACCACAAAATATGCATTCATAACGCGTGAAACGTAATACGGTAAATACGGTAAAATTTGATATTTTTATCATGATACCTTTGAGCATAGCATAAAAATGGTTAAGCATCGGTGAAATCTACTTTTAAGTTTGGTATATATTACTAAATATGTAAATACGAACTATAATATTATTGTACAGTACTTTGTAAAGCTTTGCTGAAATGCACCTCAAAATTTGGGGATAGAATAATTAAGCCTTTTGACTTAATGCTTTAAAGCATTTTTGATCATCACCTTTTACGAAACGGCAATAATATAAGTTAATCAATAAAATAATTTAAAAACAATTTTAAGGAAGGGAGAACAATAATTTTCTTTTTTTCTATTCAGAGAAACAATCATTCAAAAATTCAACGTGGCAAATCTTAACTCTTTTCAAATACGATTTTTTTAAAAATTAATTTAATTTGCATTGTGCTCTGATTGGAGATAGTGTAAAAGCTGAAAATTGTATTCCTTATCTAATGCAATTTCTTTTTCTGACAACTGCCTAAAAAAATGTTTCTTTTTTTTCTTTTTTTTACAACTCTTTCTGTTCAACAAATGTTTCTTTTTTTTTCTTTTTTTTAACAGGATCAACCACAAATTTAAGGGAAAAACTGATACCTTGTTTAGTATTTTCTTTATTCAGTATCTGTCATATTTAATATTTTTATGGTAATTTTTTCGTATTCAAACTAATTATATTTTTCCATCAACTTCAAACTGTATCCAGAATCTGATGAAAAATTTACGCATCTCATAATAATAAATTATATATCAAGCATTGTGTCCTACTTTAACCCAATGATGAATTTTTTATTAAGTTATGAATGCTTATAAAGAAAACCTACTATTTAGGAGGGATTAAATGTTGTCTTAAAAATGTTGATTAGAATTTAAAATAGAGTTAAAGTTCCATAAAAGTACGATTGAAAATTAACTCTTATGTAACCAACTTTATTTTCAAAGTAAAACATAAAAAACTAAATTGTTCATGCTCAAACACATCACCATCATCATATTTATTATTGTTTAACTTAGGAAGTTGAATTATAGGAAAAAATATTTCAGAAAAATAAATAATTTATTTTATGCAGAGTGATGCGAAACGTATATATATATATATATATAAATAATTTTAATGAGGATATAATTTCAATTAAATGTCTAAATAATTGTTATTCGAAGTATAAAATATCAATCTAAAGAGGAATGGAAGGACCAAATTAATAATTGTATTTAAGTTTTGAAAGATAAACTAAGAAAATTTCTGCCGAAGAAATAAATTTGAAGAAAATTGTAATTGTAATTAAAATCTCATTTACCAATTTTTTTTAAGCAGGAAATAGTTTAAAATAAACAACTAACTGCATACGGAGAAAAAAGTATTGTCAAAACCTACAAGAATATGGTAAAATTTACCGTGTTTCTGGTTCTATCAAACCATCAAAAACTTGGTAGTTTTTACCGAAGCAGTTTGGTGATGTCTCGGGAAAAATGAATAATAAAATAAGGGTTTGTAATTTGTGATAAAAGTTGATAAATGTGGTAACGAGTGGTATATTTTCATAACACATCTGAGCATCGCACAAAGCAAAACCCATTCATTCGGTTAAATTTACATTTTAGTTATGTATTTTTTACTAAAAGTGTAGTAATAGGAACTATGATTTAAAGAAAAAAAGAATTTCCTGTAAACCGTTACTATATGAATGAAAAAAGTAATAAATGAATAGTTTGAATACCGTATAATTTGATTTTAGTTTCGGAATTATGTTTTTTTTTTACCCGGACTGGCATGGACATACTTTGTGGATATTGTACTGGAATGATGTACTAGAAGGATATTGTACTAGACAGGATATTGTACTAGAATGTTTTCTCCGTGTACAAAAGCAGATAGTGAATTCAGTTCTGTTTTTAAAAGGAACTCATGTCGGTAAATTGTCGTTACTCATATATTTATTTTTATCTTTTTTTATTGAATAAATGAACGCTAGACAGTAACAGACATATTGATGAAATTTTTGTTAGGAATAAACATTACTGGAAACATTTATTTAATAAATTACTGAAAAGATTTTTTCTCTCTTGCTTTGTTACTTGTGATGGATTAAAAATCATTAAAATTATCAAACAGTTATTTGCTTAGCAAAGAACTAGCAGCAAAAAATAACCAATTATAAATAATTATCGCTTAATGGTGAAAATATTTTTAAATATCAAATATAAAAGACGGACAATGGAATAAGGGATGGATAATGGCTTTCAAATAGTCAATTGAGTTCAATCTAATTCAGTGGAATTGATTTTCAAATTAAGGTTTTCTTCACTTAAACTTAAATTTCGAAAACAGTTTAAGAGTAAATTTTAGAGTTTTCAATTCACAACGTTATGTTATTTTTTCTTTATATTTACTCGTATGTTCTATGTCTGCCCTAAAAATGCAATTTATAAGAAATAAAAATGCATAAATAATGCTTAAACTAAATTAATGTAAATTCACAATAATTCATATTAAATACAAGATGGAAATTATTAATTATGATGGCTCGGCGAACAAATATTCGCGTATGTGTTTTTAACGATCAACTGTAAGATAATGACAATATAATAAATTTCTTTTTTTTATTTATTTATTTAGTTAGTTAGTTAGTTAGATAGTTATTTAGATAGCTTCTTTATTTATTCGAAATTACTCAAATCTTTTGTTTGTTTTCAAGCAATCATTGTATTCCAACCTCAATCAACAGAAAATACATTAATTTGATTCTTAAATTAAATTTTTCTTCACTTAATCTACAAATTTTGAAATGTGCAATTTTTCACAAGAGTAATTGTTTGAACTTTGAATTTATCACATCATGCTCTTTCTTTCTCTTTATTCCGACTGTTAATATTTTTTTCGCTTATAATGTCACTTGTGATGGAAGAAAAATCATAAAAATTAATATTTGTAAAGCATCTAGACGTTACAAGAAACGGTGTAAATTCCCCATAATTCAAATTAAATTCCAGAAAGAAATATTAAAGATCAAAAAATAAAATAAAATATTTCAATTTTCATATTTCCGTCATTTCGTATGAGGGAAAGAAAATAGAAAGAAAACTGGCACATTTACTGCTCGAAGAAGATTATTGAATTATGCTTTCGCTTTCCATTTCCTTTATTACGTAAAGAACTGAGGATAATTTCCGCTCTTCTTGGAGGAATAAAAAGAAATCCTACTAAGATAAGGTTCATGCATTAAAATAAAAGAAGAAAAATGTTTGGACTATGTATTGTGAAGTTTAAATATTATCAGTCATTATAATGTAATTACTGTTCATCTTAGATTCGACTCTGAAATTCTTTGAAATATTTCATATGTTTCTTTTTTTATTATTAGTTTATTTTTATTATTATATAAGAAAAGAATGTCGAATGATAAAGTCTTTTCTTTGCAAAATATTTAAAAATTTAAATTAACTATCTAAAAATGAAAAAAAAATTATGCAATGAGTGAAAAATAAGCACATCTAAGAATTTCTTGGATTTTAACAAGCATATGAAAGCTAAATCTGGTGGAAAATCTTCAATAACTTCATCCGGAGTCCTGTTGTATGACTTCACAATTAAAAGCAATTTTCATTGTCATTTTTTCTGAAAATGATAGCTACATTGTAACTATACTGAATAATTTACAAATATAGAACATTCAATCATATGTTTGAAATAAATCTGATTTTAAATATTTTATAAGCTTATAAGTTTCAAAATATGTATCTAAAATACATCACTTGTACTAAAAACAAGTATATAATTGAAGTACGTAGTATTTAATCGATTTAAATGAAACTTTCCTGCCCATAAAAGTAACAAAAAATTTAATCAAACATTCTAAACGAAGTATTTTGACTATAAAAACGATAATTTGATTTAAACTTGTTAGATCTGATCTAAATATTTGCCCCCAAAAAATGTCTTCCGTAAATTTTAATAAAATGTTAAGTATAATATGCTTTTCTCGTAAAATGTATCCATCCACTGTTGTATACTCTATAAGCTCCTTCTCCCAACAACAAAAAAACTGTTATTCAAATTTGCTGAAAAATATTTGAAGGAACAGCTTTAATAATGTAATTAATGTTTAAACATCTAAAGAGAAATTTCAAAAAAATTTATGATAATTTTAACCCGATATTCCCAAGAAATTTTTCGTCTACAATGCGTATCCCTATAATATGTATCTTCAATATTTTTACTAAAACCGATGTCAACCATGTCAATAAATGTCCGCATGGTTTATTTATTTCTAAAGAAGTGATATCCAAAATGCCCATTTGATAATTTTGTTTACAAAAAGGTTATGTTTCACAATTATCATATTAAAAACACGTTTACATTTTCAATTTTTTTTATCATTTATTATTCAATTTGTAAAAATCAATTTCATCGATGCCAGATGACCTCATTGGAAGGCGAATTCTCCAGCCTTTGAGCCATCACGACTCTGCTTCCCAACCTTACACTGTTTCTCCGAGTGCTTCTAAACAGGACATAATTGGGGGGAGAGCCCCTAGCCGGGTATTACGACATAGACATGGACTCCGGCACACAGCTCTGCCCCTATGCCCCCGAAGAAAGCATCTGCCAGATAAATGTGGCCAAGAAAACAGACAGATTCATCGGTAACACACCACGCCTCCCCTGATGAATTCCTAACGACGGGGGCTCACACTAGCAGCTCCAACATCGCAGCCAGCATTAAGTCCAACGTCTGGCCTCATCTCCCTCCAGGATCTCTAATTTATTATTTATTTTTAATTTTGCAATTATATAGAAGAACAAATAATTTTAGACATTGAGTAACTATCATAGAACATTGTTGACATTTGAGACCAATGAGAGTTGAGCGCCCATAACAGCGACCAAACAGAAGCTTGGCTAAACGTTTCATATCCTGAGAACATATCTGGATAAACAGATACATTTCATGAGTTAATAACTATTAAAGGATGCTAGAAATACGAGAAAATTAATGTGAAGTAAGATAAAAAATATATATACATGCGCGTGTGATCAAAATTTCGGGATTGGATTCGTATGCAATTTTTATCCTGGTGATTTGCCCTTACGCTCCGAGAAATTTGTCGCGTCACTTACGTGACCATCATCTGCAATATATAACGTTTTTAAACTTGTACACTTTGACAAAAAATAGACAAAAAATGTCATTTTAAGAAAATCCTGTAGCTTTAGGTATAAAAGTAATTTCAGATTTGAAATCCTCACATCCTAAATAGGCAAGATCAAACACTTGTATGCAATATGTATGTTTGCAATAAAAAAAATTGTTTCCCAATATAATTCATGTAAACGTTTTTTACAAATTTATTACTTTCTAAAATGTACACTCAAGACGAAGGCTTAAGAAATTTCCTTTATACTCCTGTAAAAGTACATAAACTAGTAAAATATATTTAAAAATATGAATAAATAAAATATTAAATTTCGTTGAAAAATATTAAGAGAAAATTCTATAAAAATATTTTATTGAAAATAAATTTAAGGAAATATTTTGGAGGATTTATAATAATAAAATAAAGAGTTCGTCTGTGTTTCTGTATGCATATCTCTCTTGTAACTCCAGAACCGTTTATGCTATCGTCATGAAATTTTGACACGGCGGCGAGTGGCAATTCAGATAATAGAACTTGTTTGAAATTTCAATTAGATTGTTCGGGAGGTGTTTGAAAAATGAAATTTTTTCACTGGTTAAGTATTAGCCTTTAATATAAATATAACTGCAAGAATAGTTAAACCAGGTTTTAAAAATTTAAAAACACATTTTCAAATATTTAAACCATGCCATAATTTATGTTACCTAGTTTATAGCTCTCGTTAATAAAAAAGGGTTTTTATTGCACTTTTTTAAATATTTATTTCCAATACTTATGTCAGATAGACACAATAATCAATATGAGCGCTTAAGAAGACTACGTGGCCAAAATAGTATCAAAAACCAAGTACTAATTTGTTACAGTTATGTTTTTATAACATTTTTTTTACAAAACTAAATTATATAATAGCAACTGTAATAGAAATAAAAAAATAATTTATGCACTAATTGCAAAATTAATAAAGAAATTGTACTATTTCGTAAGGAAGAAACGTAAAAACCACCATACTTTTTTGGCACCAACGATGTCTAATTAATTTTGGTAACAGGTACTAAATGAAATAAATAATATGCTATCTACTAAATAGAAAATTAATGGAGAAATAGTATTAATTCTTTCAGAGAATTGAAAAAAATCGCCAAGTTATTATTAATGCCGAAAATACTATATTAATTTTGGTAATAGGTACTTGTTGAAAAAAACTGTGTACTAAAGAACAAATTAATGGAAAAATGCTAATAACTCGTCTAGTCTAGCTGATATTCATGCCAATGATGCTTAGTTAATTTTGATGAATTCCAGTACTGGTAATTTTGCAGTTTTAATAGATTTAAAATATACTAGCTGATCTTCATTTGATGGTATATACCACCAAAAACATGTTTTTCTTTATCTAATTATGTATAATCAATGAGATGCTCAAATCTCATCGAAGTCCGACATGATTGGAAGATAAATTCAGATAAATATTCCATGCAAACAATCTGTTTCATTAAATGCATCCTCAATATGAAAATGTAACAGACTTTGTATACATTACTGCTAAAGTAAATAAACTACGCCAGTATTCTATTTACAGTATACTACTGTTAAAGTAAATAAACTATATCAGTAACACTAACACAGAAAAAAAATCTATTCTAAATTCTATTGTAAAATATTGCTTTCATTTTATAAATAACTATTTTAAATTAACAATAAATCATATATAATCGTAAGATAAATTCAGATACATATTTTCTACGAGCCAACTATGTTTTTAAAATGTATTCCCAAAATAAAAACAAAACAGACATTATCTATATTACTATTAAAGTAAATAATTAATACAGTATACTCTACTTAACTAAAGAAAATTCTTATTCTGAATTCTATTGCAAAATACTGCTTTTTATAAATAACAATAAATCCTGTATAATCGGAAGATAAATTCAGAGAAATATTTTCCACGAATAAACTACGTTTATAAAATGTATTCCGAAAATGAAAACAAAGCAGACTTTGTATATATTACTATTAAAGTAAATAATTCATACAGTATGCTCTACTTAACAATAGAAAATGTCTGTACTTAATTCTATTGCGAAGTATTACTTTCATTTTATAAATAACTATTTTAAATTAGCAAGAAATTCCATATAATCGGAAGATAAATTCGTATAATAAGTATTTTCTACGAATAAACTACTTTCATAAAACGTATTCCCAAAATGAAACAAAACAGAATTTTTATATATTACTATTAAAGTAAATAATTAATGCAGTATACTCTGCTTAACTATAGAAAATGTCTGTACGTAATTCTATTGCAAAGTTTTGTTTCATTTTATAAATGACTACTTTAAATTAACAAGAAATTCCGTATAATCGGAAGATAAATTCAGATAAGTATTTTCTACAAATAAACTACGTTCATAAAATGTATTCCAAAAATGAAGCAAAACAGACTTTGTATATATTACTATTAAAGTAAATAATTAATACAGTATGGTCTGCTTAACTATAGAAAATGTCTGTACTTAATTATATTGCAAAGTATTGCTTTCATTTTATAAATAACTATTTTAAATTTACAAGAAATTCTATATTTATTCGAAGATAAATTCAGATAAATATTTTCTACGAACCAACTATGTTTATAAAATGTATCCCCCTTGGGTGGAATCTTCAAGAACTGTAGTGGAATGACTGTTATAGTTTTATAGACAGAAGCCATTAGGACTCTTCCGGGGAGTCATATGAATGAAAGATAGAGTCATTTCTTCTTCTCTTCTGCCGGATCAAATAACCATTTGTCTTAAGTTAAATATCATTTACTCTCATTTCCCAGAATCCACTTTTCCATCCAACAACTGTTAACTCTCGCTCGGAAATGAACCATGTGCTTCGGTACAGATTTTCGGTTTCTTGGCTACGTTTCAAAGCGTTTATCATTTCCTTTAACTTTTGGAAATCAATGAAAAGTATTCCGCGATGAAACCGAAAGGGATTCCATGCTGGAAAATATTTTATTTAATTAAAATACTGAGTATGTTAAAATATTGTATTATAGCATGAATATTTTCCGCAATTTTACAGACAAAGATATCATATTGTAATAATAATAAAGTAGAAAGATAACATAGACACACGCTAAAAGTTTAAACAACAATGAATGCTTTAAATTTTTTTGAATACTTAGTGCATATTTTTTTCACAAAACCCTCATCTGAGCATTTGATTGTGCTAAAATAAAACGAGAGATTTAAGTCTCACTCCTGATTCATTCGCTGGAATTCCTCAGAATAATTCGCTGTCTATTTGCGCTGTCTATTGCCCGTGGCAGAATCGCGGCGATACGGCGATATTGTCGCAGAAAGTTACAGGCTCTTGCAGAAAGAATTTTTCTTTAGGAAGTAAAAAATTCTGGTTTTCTTTTCCGCAGAAATTTGCGAATTTTTTTCTTTCACTAAAGTTATATTTAAAGGATGCCTTTTTCGCACATCGGGGGGAAAGGAATGTTTGTGATTTTCTATTCTTATTTGGGAAGAATGAAAAATAAAGAATAATAAAGTGAAAAATAAATTTCTTTTCTGAAGAAATGTTCGAAAGATTTACTTCCTCATAATTACATTCAAAAGATGCCTTTTTCGCGCATCAGAAGAAAATGAAATGTTCTTAATTTTTCTATTCTTATTTGGGAATGAATGAAAAATAAGGAATAATGAAGTAAAAAAATTGGTTTTCTTTTCTATCGACATCTTTAAAAGCTTTTTTTAGCCAAAATTATTATATAACAGCATATATTATAAAACAAAACTTTTATTTTATTTTTCAAAAATTCCTTTCACGCGCATTGGGGGGGGGGGAAAGAAATGCTCGTGGCTTTTCGATTCTTATTTAAGAATAAAAATGTTTAATAATGACTGGTTTCAGCTTGAATTTCAATTAGAAAATATAGGGGGGGGGAACCGCAATCGCGAAAGTTGAACAGATAATTTCGTTCCAGAACTCATGTTATTTCATTCATATATTTTTTTCCAAGAACACCATATTTTACATTTTACTAAAATTTAACTGTGGGGGGGGATTTTCTTACAAATTCAGATTTGTAGTAAAATAATTTCCTACTTTTGTTTATTAATTTGGTCTATCCAATATTTTTTTTAAAAAATTACGAACATGAAATTTTAAATCGCTTTTACCTCTCACAATTCACGCCGATTCCATTGTAAATATATGTTGTGATTTGATCATATTTTTAGCAACTATTGCTACGAACTTTTGTTCTATTTTTATGAAATACCGATGTTTTTCATTGCTCAGTTGTTATTTATATTCTCGTGAATTTTTGAAATATACCGATATTATTACGGTGAGCGAAATTGGAATCGTTCATTCGAAAAATCATTCTTTGACATACTCGTTTTGTGTCGATATTCTCGTTAATCCATGCGGTATTTCGATCATTCTTTCGACATTTATTGCTACGAATTTACACATTTTTTTAAAAAAAAAACAATGACTTTTCTACAATTTAGTTACACGTAAAACTCAAATCAATTACCTACTTTTAATGTGACGATTACATCGTTTTTTTTTTTTTTTTTTTTTTTTTTTTTTTTTTTTTTTTTTTTTTTTTTTTTTTTTTTTNTTTTTTTTTTTTTTTTTTTCTTTTTTTTTTTAAACTTTTTATTGCTTGTGCTGCCGAATTCCCCGGACGTTTTGAAATTCCGATTATTCCTCAGTTAATATTATTTCTACACGTAAAATTTAAATTGCGTATTTAAGTAATCACTTTTGGACTCGCTCACTTTATGTTATATTATAACAAATCCTTTCAGTATTCCGATTGTATTTTCGACAATTATTGATTTTCAAATGGTTTTTAAAAACCCCAATATATTTCAGACAATATGGAAAAGTCGAATCACGCATATGAATATTTAACTTTGAAAGCAATGATTCCATCGCTTTTTTTTCTTTTTTTAGGTAGGAGCATTTATTTCCACCCAGTTTTTAAAATCCTGTACCTTGAAGACGATATTATTTATTACAACAACTGAATCTCCAAATGAATCACACATTTAGTACTCCCCAGTTGAAGAGTCCGATTCGTGTGATTTCACCATCTATCTTTTTTTTGTTTGTAGTTACTGCTACGGATTTCACGATTTTTATTTTTATTTTTTTCTTTTGATGTGATGATGATTTACGAAATGCGAAAAAGGAAATAATTAGTGTGTTTTCCTCCTTCAAAATTTGAGAATATCTCCCATGATATTGGAACAAAAAAATATTACATATTCAGTAAAAGAAAACTATATACAATTTTATTTTATAAAAATAGGTTTTTCTTATGTAAAAACAGCGAATGAAAGCTAGAAAGAATAATGCCTCAGGGTCTATGTGTTATAATGAATTATAACTTTATGCAATGTAAGTAAGTAAGGCTGAAATATTAAAATTAAAAGTTGTGATACCAAGCTTTAAAATTATATACCTTGATCTACGTTTTTTTCCAAGTAAAACCTCATTTGCCCTAACAATTTGATTAGGTTCAAATATAACATCAGTCACTTACAGGAGTTTCTCAGCAAGATATATATATTTAAGTTAAATTAGACTGTCTGTGCAAAAGATGTTAAAAGAAAATTATTTACAATTTAAGAGGCCTTCACTCGAAAAATTAAGACTAAAAAGTGAATAATTTATATCATGTAGATGGAAAATTCGAGCCTTTTTCCAACTTCGATAATTTCTATAACAATCCAAGGCTTAAATCTATAAATCCCAATAAAGATCAAATTATTTTTTAAATCGTTCAAAAAATCTAGATTTTTTAATTTTTTAAAAAATATTGCTGGTACTGAAAATTTGTATAACATTATTTAGTTTTTATAGGTAAATGCGGTAACATAGACAATAATTTTGAAGGTTATTTGCTTTATATTTCCACTCGTGAAAATCAAAATTAAAAAATAAAATATTAGCATTTTCAAGTGATTATTAAAGCGGAGCTCTTAAGCTACAACTTTTTTACCTCTGTCGTTCATCATCTTATATACCATTCAGCGGTATTTTAAATATGAAGATAGAACTGAAACAAAAAAATTAAATACGAGAAAATGATTAAAGCTGATCATTCTTAGAAAGTCATACAATAGATCTCAATAAATGGAGGAAAATCTAAAATGAACCTAAGAGATTCATTTTCTTTAAAGACATGAAAAATGTTTTTCTAAAAGCATAAAAAAATCTAACTATGATTCTGTACATGGAGAAGATATTTTGTTTTGAAAACTCAACATTTGCCTTCGATTTCTATCAATCAATTCCAAAAGTTACAGAATATTTACAACAAAATAATTTGTCTGAGATATACTCAAGCGTTTTTATTGACTCAGCCAATGCCTTCTGCGTCAGTGGATAGATATTTCTCAAGAATAAAAGTAATCACAAAATATCTAAGGTCAAACTCGAAATTACATCTTCTGCTTCTCAGGCATCAACGTTTCGAAAGGAACAAAATTAAAATACAAAATTCATTTCTACTCTTTTTATACTAGACCCAAATCATTATGCGTATTTAAAAAAGTACACCCCAAATGAATGTATAAGAAAATGAGCAAAGTAAAAAAGGCGCCTTTGAAAAGAAATTAACAGTTTTACTTTGTTTTACAATTAGGAGTTCTATAACAAAAATAAAATAAACTCTATATAAATAAAATAAAATACTATAAAAATAATAAAATCTATAAAAATAAAATACACTCTATAACAAAAAAATCGACGCACCAGGAACGCACTAAGACGCGCAAAATCGACGCTTGATCAGGCTGGAATGAAGCCGACTGGGGACGTATAGTCTTTAGCGACGAATCCCGCTTCCAACGGTGTCCTGATGATCATCGAAGACGTGTTTGGAGACGCATAGGGCAGAGGAGGGATCCTGCTTTCACTATTGCACACCACACCGGCCCTCAACAAGGCATTATGGTCTGGGGTGCCATTTCCTTTGACAGCCGGACCCCTTTGGTCGTCATTAGAGGTACACTTACTGCACAGCGGTACGTCGACGACATCCTAAGACCTGTTTTGCTACCGTTCCTTTTGCAGCGCCCTGGGCTGGTTTTTCAGCAGGACAATGCCAGACCACATACGGCACGTGTTGCTATGAACTGTCTGCAAGCTTGTCAAACTCTTCCTTGGCCTGCCAGATCACCAGATCTCTCTCCCATCGAGCATGTCTGGGATATGATGGGAAGGCGATTGCATCTGGCACGGAATGTTGATGACCTCGTTCGACAATTGGATCGAATTTGGCAGGAAATACCGCAAGAGACCATCCGGGAGCTTTATCGGTCTATGCCACGCCGTGTGGCAGCATGCATCCAGGCTAGAGGCGGGTCAACACCTTATTGAACTTGTTACTGTAACTCTACAATAAATTATTCAATTGTTCTGAAATTTTAATCATTTACTATTCTGTACATTTTCTTCCTATCTTCCAATTTTCGATTCAATCGGACAATTCTTTCTTGGTGCGTCGATTTTTTTGTTGTAGAATGTATTTTAAAAATTACCTTAATCACTACTATTGCCGTATCATTTAAGTTATGCTTTTTTTAACATTCGGTTAATTCATATCAATTTAGTTATTTTGTATCTCTATTGATTATTAAAATAAAACAATTAATCTCCTAGCAACATTTCTTTTTTTTAATTAACTCTGACTGCAGAACAATAACTTTTAACTGCAGAAAATAGGACTAAAAAAAATGAAGTAATTTATATTCTCAACTTAACTCTGTCACTCTATTGAAAATTTCAGGCACACGAACGAAATAAAATGACACAAAGTGTTTTTAATTTTTCAAAAAAAAATGTAGTAGCTTAAGACGTTAATTATTTCACAAGGGACCAATATCGATACAGTGAACGAGTCACTATTAAGCATTGTTTAAAGAAAAACAAAGATTATCGGGGAAAAGTTTTATCAATGCAGTTTTCAGTTTAAGGCAAATAGCCAAAAACTCAATAGTGGTTTATTGGTTTCATTTTTTCTTTATAAACTTTTATGTCCTAAGGTAATTACGACGGTATTCTGAAAGCCTCAAAACTGATTGCTTTTGTTACCTTAAAGCCAAAGGAAAAATTTAAAGTTAGTTTATATATACATATATATCAAAAATCAAACTTCTATCTTTTGAAAATATTTTTTGCTTAATATTTTTATCATTATCGGAAAACAGTTCATTTTATTCATTGCAATTCTTTTCTGCTTTAAATTCCTGATTTAAATTCAAAAAAAAATTTTAGTAACAATATTTCTGAAATAAAATTCAGATATAAATAGAATAGCAATTCGGCGGACAAACAATTGAAGAAAAAAAAAAAGCAGAAAATAGATATTTTTATTTGCCCCTATTTTATTTTATTTTCTCAAAAGCACGCATGTATTTCAATTCTTTTCATGGAATTTAATGACTGATTTTTCTGCAACTTTCAATCATTGCAACAAGAGTTAATTCTTACAAAGTAAGAAAAATAATTTATTTTTTGAGAATTTTGATTTACACCGAGGAAAAAAATCTTAGGAATATATAAATAATATTTGAATTTACTAATGCTTCTGTCTTACACCATAAAGCATGGTAATTTTGACAGAAACGCTCTGATAATAATTTTGATAAAATTAGGAATAAAATATGGTTTTATAATCTTTAATAAAATGTGTAAATAGGGCAAAATTTGGTAATTTATCATGATACCTTACAGCAGGGGTGTCAAACTCAGAAGCTAACTTGGGCCAAATAAACAACGCTTAACTTTAGGTGGGCCGCAAAAAAAGAAAATCAATGTTCATAGAAACAAATATTTTTATTTCGAATAATACATTGTAATAAACATATATAAAGTTAAATTACTGTTTGATACTTGACATCTCTTCTCTGCTACTATCTTTCCTATTTCGGGAGAAATTTTATTGGCCGAGACTTTTAAAATTGACCTAACGTGAGCGTTATATTCGGACAGGAGATTTATTTCCATTCATAACAGAAAATAACTGCTCGCACTGAATAAGTACTTCCAAAAATAGAATTAATTTCATATGCGAATTTTCGAGTATTTTCAAACCTTACCGGTAAATATTTGTAAAATTCAAGCATACACACTTCAATGAATTTTGCCTTCAAATTTGAGTTGCACTGAATCTCAATCACTTCCATTTGCATATTACTGGGTACTGAGTCTATATTTATTGAGAAAATCGACGAAAACAAGCTAGATTTGTCTTCCAAAGAATTAAAATCTTTAAACTATGTTTCAAATTCTGTTCTAAGATTTGAAATTTTTTCTGCGTATTTTTGATACGATGCAGTATCCCTGGAATGGCAGGTGCCGCAAGCCAATTAGAATTTTACATTTTCGCGCGTACAATTTAAAATGATCCGTATAGTTCATAAATAAAGTATATTATAATTTCATATGATAGTTTCCTTTCTAATTCACATTTCTCTTTTATTTTTACTTCGCGTCGGATATATTGACTGGGCCGCAGAACCAGAAATTCTGGTAAACTGTTACCATATGAACGGAACATTTACCAAATGAATGGTTCAAGCACCATACATTTTGGTTTTATTACCATAATTATATATTGTTTTAACAGAAATATCTTTCTCTTACTGTACAGTACCATACAGTAGCATTTTTTGGCCATAAATACCCAAAAGCAATATCAAGCAACAGAAAACTCTTTTGGCAAAACTATTAAAAGTTACAGTTTTAAATTAATCAGAAAAGCTTTTATGGAAGCATTTTTGCTGAAAACACTAGAATTATCCCATAATGGAACTCTGTACCGCTATCTCGTATAAATTTTTAACATGTGAACTATCTACGCATCTAAAAGTATCAATTTATATCAATTTTGAAACACCTATTTTAACTCATTGGTAAATATTTATTTATAAGCAATTTGACTATCTTATCATTCAGTTTATAAAAATTTTTTCGGTAAGAAAAATTTACTTTATAAATCGTTGAAATTAAGAAATACATAAGAAAGTTTGTACAAAGCTGGTTAGGTAAGGAAATACTAACTGAGCAAAATATACTTTTAAGATAAAAAAAATATATATAATTGTATATTGTTTCAAAATATATTTTTATCATAGATCAGTTTTTAAGTTATTAGATAAAAATAATTTATTGTAAAGCATAATTAATTATGCTTACACTTCAATTCCAATTTTATTCATTATATTTCTTTTATATAAAGGATTAAAAAATAAATGAAAAAATGAAAATACTTTCTTTCAATTTACCTCGTTTATTTTCACGAAAGAAAAATCTAACTTCTTTTAGAATAAATGGTAATTGAATAATCTTTTCATTTCTTTTATTATACGCAAAGGAGAATTCTTAATGTTTATTATATAAAAAAAAACTATACAAATAAGATAAGCTTTGGAAAATAAATTAAAAGTGAAATTTTTCACAGGATTATTTCTTTGCTTTGCAGTATAAATGAATTATATTTTCTGTTATTTTTAGTAACATTACGTTTAGTTTTATGGTATTATAGCAATATTTTCTATCTGAAATAATTCATTCAATTTTTTTATTGTATTCTAGAGGAAAAACATTATTCATAGTCTTTTTTTGTTCACTTTTTTTATGATTTAGTAGTGGAAAAAAATTAAATGCATTTGAAAACGCAATCTAAACAGTACATCTAAAAATACTTGTAGAAATGTCAATGACAACTAATTGTTTTCTTTAAAAAAAATGCACTTTTTGAAAAAAAAGTACGACCTTTTTGAACCCTTTGTACCGTTATTGGACCAAGTTTCATGTAATGGTTATCCCAATGAGGGCTCAAATTAATTTGCTGCTAGGGATGATAAAACATTCTACTCGTAGTATTTACATGGGGTACATTTATCAGTATTACTTACGTAATTATTTCCTTTTGTTTATATTTTTATAATTATTATATATATAATTGTTTTAATTATTAAATAAATTATTTTAAAGTGTTATCTAAAATGAGTGAGTTAAAAATTTGTGTTCTTAAAAATAAATACAGTAATGAATGATTTAAAGAAAGAATGAAGTCTCAATAAGATTAATTGCTTTTAAGTAAAATTATTTTTAAAGAACAATCCTACTCCTTGTTAGTTTTACTTGATTTATATAGTTCAAAAAAATAAATTACTGTCAAACACAATCAATTACAAGTCAGATTTTAATTCAACTATAGTAATATAACTACAGTAACTTTAGTAATACAATTATAGTAAACCGGGACAGTCAGTAAAGCAACGTGTTCATTATTTTAAATTATCTAATTTCAAAGTAGCATATTTCAATTAATGACATTTTTTATGAAATATATTGTTTATTAAAAATACTCTATTAAAATTACTTATACTCTATTTTATGTATATTATGCACGCTAAGCAAATTTCAAAGACTAACTTTATACTTTATATTTAAGCTAATAAAGTAGTTTGTTCTCTAATAAATGGAATAAAAAATTAGCATTTGAAATCTGTCATACCGTTTTTATGACGTTGAAAAATGGGAAAAAATCAATAATAGTTTGAAATAAAGTAAACATTTCTGAGTTTTAGAGAACAAATAAAAACATTATAAAAAGCATTATATGATTTTTTGAGTTGTTGAGTTGTCATTATTTTAAATTGATAAGTATTTCATAGTACCGTCATGTGGAGCTACTTTGTGCAGGATTTCGCAGTTTTTGAACTTTGACATGTAAAAAAACTTTGTTAATTCAAACTTTAGTAAAATTTATCGATATTATATTCATAACTGGACTCAGACGAGTGAATTTGATCAATATTGGTATTATTTGTATGTAATATTTACAAATAATAAGTCAAAACATAACTTGCACAAAGTAGCCCCCAAGTGAGGCTACTTTGTGCAGCGATAGGAATTCAGTTTAATAATCATGTTTTTAGTAAAATATTGATATGAAATTGTCAAAAAAGTTAACTGTTGACATTTTTAATAACAAAAACATCAAGATATGTAAAGATATTAGTTTGAAAATAATTTTCAGCGCTAAAAAACCATTTTTTATAAAGAATTTTTTTCTTAAAAGGAATGTTAATTTCAAAACATTTGAGTTTAAGCAAAAAGAAACAATATACATTTTTGAACATTGAAATGGATGAAATTTCAAAAATAAAAATAATTACATATTCATAAACATTTATAATATTGATAAATTTGAACTTAACCTGCTTGAATGAAAATGACAGAACTTGCTCTTGAGTTTCTGTCAAAATCACCTGATGTCCTATAAAATATATAAAAATATATTTTTATGTGTTAAATCGCTTGATTAATTCATTAAAAAATTCTTTGTAGAACAAAAATAATAGTTTACCAGCACGTTTCACGTGTTTCTTGTGAATTTTATTAGAGATAGTATTTCTGTGGATTTTGTACTTCCGAGAAGTTTCTGCAATCGACATACCGCCAGCAACTGCTTGCAAACATTGTTGCAGCTTTTTTAAAGTGCAATCACGGTAGTTTCTCGTTCCAGGTATTTTTTTTATAACGTCTGATAATTTTTCTGCCGAAAAAAAAAACGAGTGAAACTTTGCACAAAGTAGCCCCACAGTGCATTTTTTTCATTTTCGTTTATTTGTCATTAATTTTCAAATTTTTTTAACGCTAACCTGATATAAATGTTTATTAATATATGAATAAAAAAATTTGCACTTACGACTATTGTTTTATCAACGTCTTTGCATTTCACAGTTAAAGTTTCCACGCACACTTTTCGACGTCCGACGATCTCGGAAAGTTGTTGACATTGGATAACCAAAACACACTCTGAGATTGTTTTAAAATTGGAAGAAAATTTTGTAGTAATTGAGAAGACTTCTATCTTCAAATTCCACACATTTTTAACCTGAAAAAACCTAATATTGAATAACAGCACATGAAAAGTGCCAAATTCGAATTTGCACAAAGTAGCCCCACATGACGGTATGAATGAAAGTACTTCCTCAACGTTGAAGTTTTAATTATACAACTTTAAAATATATACATTTCAATAAATAAAATGAAGGAATATGTAAAATTCAAAAATTAAACAAAGAATACTCAAAATTATTTCTTAGTTTCTGTGCAAAAATTATTCTACACACATAATTCTCCATAGGTTAACGTGGAGGAACATTCGCTTTAATGTCCAACGGGGACATTATTCCTGCACGGGCTAAACCTGCCTTGGCAAATTCTATTTATCTTACAATAGTAATTTAATATCTTGGAAAATTAGAAAAATAGACTTTGGATAAATCAAGAATAAATCATAAAGCTTCAAATGCTAGTTTTTTTCCGAAGCATCAAGGTACTAAAATACAAATAAATTATTGCAATATGGCTTAGCATTTGACACCAATGATGAATTGTCTACACTTTAAAATTTAAACTATCAATGTAAGTATAACAGAATTAATCATGAAGGATTTTTAACCTCAGCTTTTGGCCTTAAACTTTTCTCACTTCCCTATTTCTCTATATCAAATCGCTCTCAGAAAAAACTAACAGGTTTTTATGGAAACTGTTTCCCAAATAACATTAGCCAATAAATTGCTGTTAAAAAGAAAAAAAAAGTTCTATATTTTAGATAATTTTTCTTTAAAATACTATTATCTCAATTTATCTTCGAAGATAATGTCCATCTTTCTGAGGTTAACGTAATAATCATTTTTTTTCCTAAAATAAACGGCAATGTATAAAAGCAAAACAATAAACAATCATAAAAATATTTCAGGCTATAAAGTAAAAGTCACAAAATCCCATCGTTCAAATGAAAGGGAAAACAGTCCAAGAAAATGGCGTAAAACTGTCCTTTTTGTTCCATTCGTTATCTTAATGGCAACATTATTTGTCACTTACACACTTTATGAGCCGCTTAAAAGTAAGCAATAAAGAGATAGTATTATTTTAATAATGAAATTCTTCTGTCACTAATTTCCTTGTACTAAATTCTTCAGAATCTTAAGAATAAATTGCAGTTTTCAAAATCAGACGTAGTTTTTTTTATCGTCATTCCAAATGTTTTAACATCTCAGAAACGTTATATTTATTTCCAATTGCAAAACTTATACTGCAGTTGTATTTCCAAAAGCGTGTATCTAATAATATTATAAGTTATAATTTTGGAATATAAATTTATTTTGGAACTCAAATAAATCATAGATACACTGTTGAAATTTTAAATCTTTTTTTTTCCCAATGGCAGGCACTGAGCATTATTCTTCGCCTTAGAAGATGCCGGAATTATTACTCATTTCACGTTACCCAGTGGGCACCTGTAAACCAGAGTCACGGAGGCGAGCAACATTACCCACGCCACACTGCCTCAAACCCGTTTATAGGGTGGGCCACATTCACACATCACACACAACCGAGGACAACACATAGAGAGAGAAACATCCATTCCCAGAGCGGGATTCGAACCCGCAGCCATTGGCTTCGCAGTCAGGCGTGCTAACCACTCGGCCACCTGGCCGGCGGAATTTTAAATCTAAAATTACGGTAATATAATCATCAGCAGTCTATCTATGCAATAAACCGTAAAGTTAGCGATAAAGAACATTTTTTAACTTTATGATTTTGAAACCATTTACAACAAATATGGTTAAAAAGAGCCATGAATGCAAAACTACACGGTTTTTTAACAATGTATATCTAGAATTGTTCTAAAACCATCAAAATGCGTCATCCATTTCTCAACAACTGAGCAATTTTTGCACAATTCAGCTTTAACTTAATTAATTAAAGCACCACATCATAGTCAGTAGAGGACAAACATATCGCACATGTCATTAAATAAATGCTAATAATTATACTTAAAAACTTGCGTAAACTTTTGAACAAGGTGATATTTTATTTTATGCAACTAAATAATTCTCATCTTGCAGAATGCTTTTTACAACAGGATTCATTAACTTTAGAAAATAAGCAACTTCGGAATCTTAATTTCGTAAACTAATTTAGCATATAAAAACATAACTTATAACAGACTTTGAAACAATAATAATTCATGAATTTATTAATTTAAAATGCTAAAAACAACTGCAATTACAAAGAATAAACATAGCGCTGATGATAATTCGAAACTTAATTAATTTGGAATTTAAGAAGTTTTTAGTTATTTATTATAGGACTGTTGCAAACAAAATTCCGATAAGCGAAACACACACTCATATAAAAAATAACATGCTGTAATTTAACCATTAAACAAATAGAAAAACAATACATCATATTCACAATATTTCATGATGTTTAATTTTGCATCATGCTTTTACCCAACATGAAATATTCCCTTCGGTGACAACAAAAAAGTACTTCTTAAATTAAAAAGAATAACTAAACAAAAGGCATAAAAACTTTTAATTATGTGAGAGACGCTCGAAAAAAACAAAAAAAATTTTTTTTTGTTAAAATATTTGTTGATCTTTCTGACGTCATGACACATTGCAGTAAGGATATGATAGATGAGCTAAGAAGTCATTCTTCATCATTCCTTTTTTTCATCTTATTTTTGATAGCAAAATCAATAGAAAAGAATTTTGTTCATTAATTTTCAAAAAGAAAGATGCGTTCTGTTTGTAAACTGTTAAACATTTGTGTATAGAACATTTTAACAAGGGCTGCGGTTTCCTTTTCTTAAATTATTCAGTTTCTCTAACAAATTAAAAATTCAAAATAAGAAATGAGGGCATGTTTCTGAATATTAGTCTCATCATTGGAAGTTAAGAAACAAATTGCATTATATACTTAAAAATAAATCAATAATGAATTATGCGTGGTAATGAATCTCAATTCATTTGTTTTTTCTTAACAATAACTCAATGTGGGTAACAGCCACAATTGTGTCTGTAAAAAAGTATATGCAAAACATTTCACATTTGATGTCATTTAACAAACAGTTTATCAGCGGAATTCAAAAAGAAAAATTATATTTCATAAAAGGCTTTATTTCTATTATTAGCTAGTTATATATATCACTAAATTGTTTAAGGGTATCATGCAGTCAAATATTACTTTCTTTTTTTATTATTTTAACTCATACACTGACTATCATAAATTATAAAAAAATAGCTACTACTCTCCCAAAAATAAAGAGTTTTTAGCAAAACTGCAATATCTAAATTAATGGCACTGGAATGGAATAACGTTATCTGCACTGAGCGTAAAATTGTATGTTTGATCGCAAGATTACGGATTTCGCTGTTTTTCTAACATAAAAAACTTGAGTTAACTAATTTGTAACAATGACCTTCAGTCATCACTTGTCTGAAAAACTGCGATGGAGATCATTTGGAAGACTAGAGACGAAACAAATTCAGATAGAACTGTCCAGGTGGCTAAATGTGAGTCTTTCCGTAGTTCATTCTGGATGCCAAAAAGATAGAAATTGTTGCCTAAGTCGATGATCAGCCAAGGAAGCCAAATGCTACGACGAACACCAATGTCAGTATATTTGCATTTATAAACATTATTAAAAATGAATTTTTATAGTTTAAAAAGTTTAAACAATTCAAAGCTTCCCTGAGTACTGATGAAACGCGAAAAGTATACCTTTAGCAATTTTATCTAATTTACAAAGGCAAAAGAATTCAAAATTGTAGTTCACTTACGTCGCACTAGAGCTGCACAATGGACTATTGGCGACGGTATGGGAAACGTCCCTGAGGATAATCCGATGACATGCCATCGCAATTTTGATCTCCTACTTCGGTAGCCTAACGACCTGCAAGAGAAGTCCAGCACTTTACGGTAGAACAGTTTAATGAGGACCAATACCGCACACTCTCGGTCCCTACGCAGACTGATCCAAGTGGTCACCCACCCGCACGCTGACCGCAACCAGTGATGCTTGACTTCAGTGATCTGCTGGGAACCGTGTTTCTGCTGGGAACAGTCCACTGCGAGACCAAAAGAATTAAAAAACTATTGTAATTATTGCCTAAAAGGATGAAATGGCCACTATTTTTATTTCATTTTTTAAATTTTCAGTTCAAACCTTAAAACTTACATTTCTGAAACATAATATTAACGTAAAAAACTTGCTTTAAATGGTGTAAAGTATTATGTTATGGAGATCATTTACTGCTATTTGTTTCTTATAAATCATATGAAGAGAGTGAGAATTAAAAAAGAAGAATTAAAAAAGAAGAATACTAAATGATCACGAAGAATTTTTGATCATGAATGGGAAAATTCAAAGCCTTATTTTCACTCTTCAGTCAGATTCCAATCTTTAATTCACATTTGCATTCATTCTGCCAGGTTTGTTGCAAATAAAGCAATGATAATTAATTTAAATAATTTTACAAAGTTTAATTCCAATTAATTTTCTTGACTTATCTTAGCTCAAATTTCCTAATTTTAAATTTGAAACTTTAATGAAATATTAATTTTTAAAAACTTTACACTTAGCATCAGTATCCTATATTTTAAGAAAAGATTACAGGAGCATTTAAAAATGTTAGTGAAATATAACTGTTCTATTACCAAGTTCACATTTTAAACTGAAAAATTATTTCAAAGAAAACATCTCAGAAACATCTAGAAATATTTTGAGAAAATACATAAATTATGATATATTTTGATTGATTGAGATATAATGGGTTAAGCATTACTGTTCCATAAGCAAATTTTATAAATTTACATTTAAAACAACGATAAATTTTTCGAAGAAAGCATCTGAGAAACTTTTAATACTATGCGGATAATTTATATTTCAGGAATAAGCTTCTAGAAACATTTTAAAATTGCAATTAAATAAATTGTTATTGAGCAATTTTTCAAAAATATTTCTAACTGTGTATAAAAATCTTTTTCGAAGAATTATTTACCTTTAAAATCGTTGAATTACTTAATTTGAAATCGTTGAAATTAGGAAATACCTAAGAAAACTTGAGAAAAGCTTGCAAGGTCTTGAAATATTGACGGAATAAAAACTTTTTTGAAGACTAAAAAAATATATATAATTATATGCTGTTTCAAGATATATTTTAATCTTGCATCAATTTTCAAATTATTAAATACGAATTATTTACTGCAAAGTGTTATTAATTATACTTAAACTACAATTCCAATTTTACTCATTAAATTTCTTTTAAATAATGGAAAATGAAAAATGAAAATATTTTCCTCCAATTTCTCTCATTCAAGAGAAAAAAATTCAATTTTTTTCGAATAAATGGTAATTGAATAATCTTCTCATTTTTCTTATTTATTACGTGCAAGGGAGAATTCCTAATGTTTATTATGTAAAAAACTGTACAAATAAAATAAGCTTTCGAAAATAAATTGAAAGGGAAATTTTTCACTTGATTATTTCTTTACTTTGCAGTATAAATTAATTATATTTTCTATAATATTTAGAATCATTGCGTTTAAATTTATGGTAATATAAGTAAATCTTCTGAGTAAATAATTTGTTCACTCTTTTATATTTTTATTTTAATCAGTGAAAAAAGCATTATTCTTAATTTTCCTTTGTTCACTTTATTACTATTTAGTAATGGTAGAAGTATTAAACGCATTTAAAATCGCAGTTTAAGCAAAAGGTGTAATAAAGACTTGTAGAAATGTCAATCACAACTTCTTGTTTTTTTTTAAAAAAAATACTGTTGTTTTTTAATGAACTTTTGAAAAAAATTAAAAAGATATGTAAGGGGTTTTTTCTAAGAAAAAATCAATTCTTTCAGAAAAAGCTTTTCTATTTTTGCAAACAACAAAGGTGCATCGTAAATATTTTTGAAAAAAATTTTGATTTTAAATAAAGTTATATAGTTATCAAAATTCTCATTGTAAAAAGCTTAATAAAAATAATTTCCTTTAATTTAAATATTTTTCAGTTTAAAAATGGTCAACGGGATTAAAAATAAATAAAAAACTAAATTTATTTCTAGTGTATCTCTCATATACGTGAGCATGCTTGATAGTTAATAAAATAATTTAAAATGACAAACAATTCTACATGTACGCTTAATTTACATATTTACATGAGGTAAATTAAGTAATATTACTCACATGCTCTTTTTATTTTATTTAGACTTTAGAGACAGAAGTTTTTCAATTACTAGATAAATAACAATATTAGATAATAGATAAATTATTTTTAACGTATAATATAAATTGAGTGAGTTAAGGATTCTGTATACTTGTAAAAGCTGTAAATAAATACAGTAATAAATGCTTTAAAGAAAAAATAAAGCCCGAATAACTTTAAAAAAAAGATGTTTTAAAGAACAATCCTTGTCTGTTTTACTTGATTTAAATAATAGGAATCACGAACGACTATCCAATAAATAAAATACTACTAAACACAATCGGATACAAGCTAGCTTTTATATTCTTTTGTTTCCTCATTCGAATCTTTTTTTATTTGCCTTTCTCTTAACAGATCTTTCAATTTATAAAAAAAAATTACTCTGTTTCGCAATGCATTACAGAATGTTAAATAGATTCGAACAAGAATGAAGGGGAAAAATATACTTTTTTTTCTTTTCTTTACGCTCCCGCCTTCTTTAAATTCATGAAATAATAAATTAACCATTATTTCGATTTTTCCACTGAACTATAGTAACACAACTAGTAAACCATCAACAGTCAGTAAATCAATATCTTCGTTATTTCTTATTACCTAATTTTAAGAATACAAAGTGATATATTTCAATCAACAATATTTCTTTCAAACTTACTTTATGCTATTTGCTGATAATTCATCGCCATTTGTTTGTCAGAAATCACATCAAGATAGTGAAAATTTGAAAAAAGAAAAATACTGAATAACCACGTAGAAATTTATAGTATGAATGGATGAATTGACATAAAATTCTCAAGCCTTATTTCCAATTTTCTGTAAAATTCGAATTCCAATCTTGAATTAACATGTGTTTTCATCTAGCCAGATTTGTTGAGAAACAAATAATGATAAAATGCTGTATAATTTAACAAAGTTTTATTTTACTTGCGTTTCTTGAGTTATCTTTGCTTATATTTCTTAATTTTAGACTTGAAGCTTCATAATAAAACATTTTAAAGAAGTCATTTCAGAAACTTTACACGTAATATCCATATCTTATATTTTAAGAAAAAATTCTAGAACAATTTTGAGAACATGCATAAATTATGTTTTTAGAGAGACTGAAAATGCTAGTGAAACATAACTGTTCTATAATCAAATTTCATAAGTTCATATTTTCAACAAAAAAATATTTAAGAGAAAAATTTAGAAATATTTTGAGAAAATATATAAATTAAAATATGTTTTGAGTGATTGAGATAAAATAGGTGAAACATTACTGTTCTATAAGCAAATTTCATTAATTCACATTTTAAACTAAGATATATTTTTTGAAAAAGCAGAGCCAGGCATCCAGCAGAAAAAGCTTCCCAGAAACCTGCAATACTATACCAATAATTTATATTTCATGAATAAGATATTTAAAATAATTTTGAACGCTTATGAAACATATTATATGGTTTAGAGATATTGGTGAAGCATAACTGCTCTATAATTAAATCTCTTAAATTCATATTTGAGATTAAATAAAAAGCTTGGAAGAAAACATGTCAGAAACTTTTCAATCATTACTGAAAACGCGATATTTAAAGAATAAGATTCTAGAAATAGTTCGAGAAGAACATATAAAAATTATAAGGCGTATTATAAAAACTAAAAATATCTATGTATGTAACTTGGACATTTTATTTTGCTTAACTGCTCTATAATTAAATCTCTTAAATTCATATTTGAGATTAAATAAAAAGCTTGGAAGAAAACATGTCAGAAACTTTTAAATCATTACTGAAAACGCGATATTTAAAGAATAAGATTCTAGAAATAGTTTGAGAAGAACATATAAAAATTATAAGGCGTATTAAAAAAACTAATCTATGTATGTAACTTGGACATTTTATTTTGCGTAAATTACTGCTTTACTCAAGTAAATGATTTTTTTCCTAAAATCTATAACACAAATGGAAAAAAAAACGCTTTAAACTAAAAATGTATAAAAACTGCCCAACATGTAAGTAGCGGAAATATAAATTGAATTAGTAAACTAGTCAAGCATTAAAGCTTGTTTTTATATTGGATTTACAGAAGTAGTGAAATTACTATAAAAACAACGTTTGTAAAGAAAAAAAGTACTTCTTTTATACAGATTTAAATAACAAATCAATGAGCTTGCACAAAAAAATACTGCATAAAAAAGGGAATAAATACTTTAAATTAAAATACGAAGATAGTTCGACGACATAAAGAATGTCGTAGAAATTTTTCTTTAACCACCCTTTTCTTCTCGGTTGTAGATTTACGAACCTAATTAAGTTCTTTAAAAATCGTTGTGTTATCAAGCAGACAAATAACAGCTGAAAAAAATAATTTATAAGCGGATTTAGCAAGAAATTTCCGGCTATTTTAACAGACATTTACTAGGTTTTTGTGACATAATTATGCATAAAAATTCATTGTAAAATTCAAACTAAAAATATTTTGCAATAAAAAATACCAAAATGCAGAAACATATCACACTTATAGGATAATACTATGATATCGTCAAAAACAGGAAGTTATCTTCAAATCATTGATATATTGAGTTGATATATAATACTTTTTAAATGGCTAAAGTAAAAATCTTAAATATATATCTGATGTTATGTTATAATTGCAATAATTGTGTATTGTTATAATTGCGATAATTGTGTCTATGTATTTGTAATTGTTTTAATATATGAATATATTCGTAATAATTCAGTGAAGTAAAAAATAATCAAGATTTTTATAATACGTTTATTAATAAGCATTTTAGCATTTGTCTATGCACACATGAATTCATGCATATAAACTGAACTAAACGCAGTGGCGAGACAGCCCATAGAGGGCCAAGGCCTACTGTGCCCATCTCAGTTTTCTTGACCTTGGGCTCTGGGGTACAGGAGCAGATTTTCCGGTCAGGTGGTCAGGCGAACACGGAAGACTCAGTGTTTAGTTCCCAAGCATGCTTGGTACTCATTTATCGACCCACAGAAGGGATGAAAGGCTGAGTCAACCTTGCCCGGCTCGAGGATCGAACCAGGGACCTGTGGCACGACAGCGTGAAGCGCTACCGCTCAGCCACCGAGTGTCGAATTCATGCATATACTCTTATCTGTTATCTGTATCTATTATCTGTATCATCAAATGTCAAGCTTTTCGTTTCGTTAACTCTTTTTCATGAAGATAGTCCATTGCAGAAGCTAAATTTAGAAGGTATGAAAGGTTGTAAATATATTTGAAGTAAAATTTGCAAAAATATGTTATATTTTTTATTAAACTTATTTTTTTAAGTGCTCAAGAATTCATTGTATGCTGTTATAACAAAAGTGACATTCTTTTTTATTTAATCTCTATAGAAACTTTGCAAAATCATAATCTTTTCCTTTATTTGAAAATGAAATAAAAGCTTATTTTGTTACTGTTTTTATAATAAAAATGTTTTAATTTCATGGCTTAGTTTTATTTATAGTTTTTTTTTCTTTCTCTTCTTTTTTCTTCTAATACATTTTTCATGAAGCTTCAAAAATTTATAAATTTAGTTCGTATAAGCTTATTTTGTCGGCTGTTTTTATAATAAAACTATTTTAATTCCACGGTTCTTTTAATTTAAGGTTTTTTTTTAATTTTATTTATTTTTTTCGAATACATTTATGTCAACTTCAAAAATTCATAAATTTAGTTTGTATTTCAATATTTTGAGTAAAATATATGCTTTCGTTCATGATTAGCTTCAAAATAAAGTATTTTAAGTACATAAAAAATAAAAAATGATAATAAAATAGTAATAAAGTATTGAACAAAAGTCTGATCAACGAATTCATTAAATACAGTAAATACAATATAGATAATGCTAATCTAGACATTACTGATATCTTTTTCTCAAAATGCTTGACGTATCATGAATGCATCATTTTTTTCAGTAATACATCAAAAATTTAAATTTACAATTATGAACAGTATTGATTATTTGCTTAAATTCTGCTTTTACAAAATAACTGAAATCATTTGCCGTATTTTTTTAAGAACAATTACTTTCAAATTTATTTTCCAAACTGTCTAAGAAAGCTTTCCTTAAAGCAAATGAAGAGGCTGTTGGATATTTAAACACCCTACCTGATGTGACAATGTGAAGAACAGGATTATTTTGAATTAGAAATTATTCCTCCTGATCTTGATCAAAACAGCGATAATGAAGATTTGATTGTAATATGATCGTAAATGAAGCACATAGTGATGATTTAAATGTAACAGAAGATTTGCATGATATGGCAGAGAAAATTGAAATTCCTATACAATTCCAGCGTAATCTGAATTCCTAACAATTGAAAATATATCATGCGAATTTTTACCCCATTCATTGAAAATCACAGAACCAGAAAATGAACAGTTTGAAACAATTCCTCACAACTCAGCGTATTCGAGATGTACATTTGCAACTTAAATTCTTGATGTAAATCTGAAAATTGGGGAATGCAATCAATCGGGCCCTCTACCATACACAAAAGATCACGAGAAAGAACTGGAAAATACAAAGAACTCGAATTTTACAAATACAAGAAAAACTATCTGAACTCAGTCCGATTGAGATTTTTTATTTGTATTCTGATCCAATGGTGGAACATATGCATAAAGAGTCTTTCAATTTATGCTGCTCAGAAAAAATAAGCATGAGTTTCATCTTGCAGAGCATGATATCAGAACATTTCTGGACATTCTTATGTTTTATGGATATCATTAAATTGCCCAGAGAAGATAGGTATATATATTCAGGTCAAGAAGTTATGGAAAAAGTCATTAGATATCACAATATTGGCCACCTAATTCAAACAATAACAGAGCAAAGGCGATTCAGGATCAAACCCTAGGTCAGTATGCAAAGAAATGTGATATAGTTCAAAGTGTTTCATTGCTTATGACAAAACTTGAAAAATATTTTACTTGTAAATAATTTATTTCTATCCGGCTAAAACACTCAAATAAAATATGCTTTTTCCGTACAGAAAGGCATATTTTTTATCTATTGATTGAAGACATTCTATTTCTGCAAAACAGAAAATGTGTTGTACTTCTAAACGAAGTGTAATATTTAGTTGGAGGTTCAGACAACGGCATGTAAACAAGAAGTACTATATTTTTTAAAACTATTAAAGGAAATTTAAATTTTTTAATGGTTTTCTAAACCATAATAAATAATGTATTACGTTAAAAGATTGTTTGACGTTTGTTGTTGTTTTGACTTTAAAGGGGTTAACATTTATTACTCCATGTTCAAAGAGAAAAAAAAATTCAAAATTGCAAGTCAACTCAACTCATTTACTTAATTCCTAAAATTAACCCTTTGATTGTTTTAATTATTTCTTAATAAATCTATAATTAATATTTTAACTAATTGTTTAAATAATTATTCAATTAACTTTATAAATAATTTCTTTATTAATTTTANCTAAAATTAACCCTTTGATTGTTTTAATTATTAATTAATAAATCTATAATTAATATTTTAACTAATTTTTTAAATAATTATTCAATTAACTTTATAAATAATTTCTTTATTAATTTTAATTAATTCCTCCTGCACTTAATACTCTATAATAGAATTCCAATAGCTTTTAATCGATGAAGTAGTCTTATTTAAGTAAATGAAGCCAGTAAGACGATTAAGTTGGAGCAAGGCTTAAAGTCAATAAGGAAAACTTAGTCTTCTAACCTGACTTACCTGTTCTTTTACAACTAGACAGGAAAAAAAGTTTCTAATCAAGGGTATAGATGAATGAAGTAGTGATGATTGAAACTATTCATCGAACATTTAGGTTTAGCGCTTGTATATGTTATTTTTCAATGCACTAGTAGCTTCTTGTTTATTAAAGCTGTAAGCTGCTTATAACTCTAAGATTCAATTTCAACTGAAATTAATACTTAGTAGTGCTCAACTTTCTATGATCATTAAGTTCTTAAGTATTTCTATATTAACAGTATTTAAACCAGAAAATGATACTCTAAGTGCAGAGTATATCATTTCTTAAATGTTTTCATATAAATACATGACATTATTAATTTTACTTGGTACTTTTATTTTTTGCAGACACAAATATTGTCTAAAAGTGTAAAGACACGTGAATATTTTTAATACATCTGTTACTTAATGCTTTCGTAAGTCAATGTAGAACTTATATTTTATTGATAAGAAACTAAAAGTATTCTTATAACCAAAAAATTAAAAGAAATTAGGTGAAACAATGCTAAGTAAACACGGAGCAAAATTACCGTATTGTACTGTATTGATGTTCCTGGTTTAAAAAAAGCATAATTCTGCTAATTAAATAAAACATACCGTTCTGAGTCAGAAACATATTAACGTAGTTTTGATCATACATTTTTCGCTTATTGAACCAACAAAAAAATATTTAATTTAATGTATCATTAACTAATGTATGTATCAGTGAAAGAAATATTGAAAGCATTATTGATATTTGGAAAGCTTAAGACAAACGAAGAACTAGTATTAGTAATAACTTTTTTTCTTGTTCTCTAAACCTAGAAGAATTTTCGTTACGGCTCAGTTTACGAAATCACAAACAAACAAAAGTACTTTTTAAGCATTCCTTCTTTATCATTAATAAATACAATGTGTCCATTCATACCAAATTGATGACATTCTGCAACGAGCTACTTTACTCGTTCCGCACTGCAAAAAAAAAGGAAGCTCAAATTCAACGAAACTTTCTTCCCTTTTGACGAAACCGTTTCCTGGTTTATGTTCCGAGCAAAATTTTCTTCAAAGTGAAAAAATTCTATCGTCTCTTATTCGAGGAGACAAACTTCGTCAAAACTGAAGAAATATTTCGTCATTCTATTTTTTCCAAACGAAAACAAAATTCGTAGCAACTAATGTATCTAATTTTTCTTATAATTACTTTATCGTGGTCGACATATAGGTGGATCAACCAAAAAGCATAAGAAGGACAGATAGAACAAAAAGATAAATTACATAAATTCTCGAAGCGGGATTCGAACCCGAGATCTTCTTCGCACGAGGTCAACTTCTTGACTACCATGTAGGCTGGTCGTCTCGTCTCGACACTTTATTTTCAATCATATAGTCTTTAGTGTAGTTTCATCACTTTAGTTAAATTTAATTAATTTTAGTTAACTTTAAATAATTTTAGTTCATTTTAGTTAGTTTCCCACAGTGCATTGCGATGAGGTTCCAACTCTAGAAACATTTTCGTTACATTTTCTTAACACGTGATTTCGTGACGAAATGATACTTAAAAATTTATGAAATGCAGCTTAAGGATTACTGAATCGTCAAAGAGATTCGTCAGTGAGAGTTTTATTTTTGAAAGTGAGTACTAAAAAACATTTGTAATTTTAAAGTTGCTTTTTTTTTGGACCAAAGAGCTTTGTAAATAGTAGTTTCACCATGTAGCACAGAACCATTTTACTATACCTTTATAGCCTTTTTATAAATATAGCTTCAGTTATTCGGCAGTTAAAAAGGTGTATACGCCCTTTAATGAACTCTCTATTATGATAATGAGTTTTGTTATAAATGGGATATTGCAGTCCCCTTGAACGTAAGATTTACTTTACAGCTTTAATTTGATCGATTATTAAAGTATAAAAGCAATCTTATAAAAATTAATATTATCGCAGTATTTACAAGTGCGTGTAAGTTTTGGCACGCTTCAGACAATTTCTAATTTTAAAAAACATATTTCTTTCCCAGCATTTAGTTCATATTTTCTGGTTCTCGTAATTAATGGTATTTTTTCCTTTTAATTTGTCCCTATTCTTTTTTTTTAAAAGAACTAAAAACGAAAGACGAATGAGCTGCGACAAGAATTCGGGAAAACCAATTCACACAAAATGAGATTTGACTTCCTGACGAAGATGAAATATCCCATTTGTAAGAAAATGTTACGCAAAAAAAATAAATACATAAAAAAGTAAGAATACATTTTAGCTAAACCATGACACACTAAGAAAGATACATTTTGTCTATGTTTGGAGTTAGGTGAAGAAATTAAAATTTTATTACTTTTTTTTTATTTTGAAACATTTTCTTATCAGTTTCGTTTCTACCAATTTATTTCTTCCGAACTCCGTCTCACGCCGGAAAGTGTAAAATAATGGAGATTGATATCACTTCCAACATTTATCTATTTAGGAATTTTTTTTTCTTTTTGTAAAAAAAGGAATCAATTATGCACCTTTAAAATGGAGTCTATCTAATTAAATGCATATTTTTTTATTCTACTTTATAATATGTAACCAAAATATATTTCTTCAATAACAAATAATCGATATCTTTAATTTTTGTAAATAAAAAAATATAATTATTCCCTAAATATTAAAATGCTCAACTACTTTACACATGATTCTCAATGCTTTGTTTATGATGTTCAATGCTTTGCATATGATTCTTTATTAAAATACAAATCATATCATTTGAGTTATAACACTGGGGAACTTTTTTTAACATATCTTAGTTCCTTTCGCATCGCTAATTTCAAAACTACTCTCTCTCTCTCTCTCTCTCTCTCTCTCTCTCTCTCTANTATTCATATGTATATATATATATATATATGCATCAGTTTTTCTTAAAAGGACGGATAAGAAATTTGAGTAAGTTAAATAAGAATTGAGTAATTTAACTATTAAAGTATTTTCCAATCTTGAAAAGTTTTTATCGTTATAAACAACCTGAGAAATTACACTGAGGAACTAATTTTTTGCGGCATTTATACTAGTGCTTGATTTTACGTGATTCGGGAGAGGAAATTTCAAAACTGAAATTAGTTCTGCTCATGAAGCTGTAGACTTTTTTACTAATAACATTTTTACTGCGTTTTCTGTTGAAAAGTACAAGTTTAAAAAAGTTATCTGTAACAGGGTTCGCATAAATGCTGCGGAAGGAAACTAAGGGAGTTAGGGTACATTATCATAAATAAAATTGCATAGGAACACTGCCCGGGAATGCCGTCATACGCCACTGGGGGGCTCTTCCCTATTATAACATTCCCTATTATAAAAAACATCCCTATTATAAAAAACATTTTATGGCTGTGAACATGGTTCAAGCATGGTTCACAGACTTTCTTTGTATAGGACAAGAAAATAATAAAGGTTCACTAATTAACTTTACAAAGCTAGTAACAACCTGGACAACACACAAAAGTATTCATAATCGATGAAGAATTTTTTAAAAATCTAAAAACCTTCAAAAGTGATCCTTCATCCAAGGTTTTTTATTTTAAAATGATTATTCCCACTCACTGAATCATGGAAGCAATATAAAAAAGTGGTAGTTTCACCTACTGATTATTTTTAAAAATAATTATTTTCAGATAAAGACCGGACACTTCCTTTGAACAACATAAAACACTAAACAAGTTCCAAAAAATTTATAAAAGATCAAAAGTATCTTCAAGACTTATTATAAAATAATTTTTTTTGAAAACTTAAGTGTTAAGCTATTTTACGTACTGGAAATTGGTAAAATATAAAAATGAAATTTGACTTTGTCATTTTGGACAGCCTACTTTTTAAGATTGCACTTCGTTAAAAATTTATAGAAAAAGAAGTTTGGCAAATTCTTTTAATTTTATACATAATGACTATTAATCGTGTGTACTTTTGGAAATCACAAATATCTAGACAACTATTAAATTAAATTCCAAAATAAGAAATATTCTTTTGTGGGCTAACAAAATGGCTTCAAATTTGAAATTCACCCTATTATAAGCAGTGGAAGGCACAATAGGGACTAAGCAGTTTGTTTATTTATGTGTTTATTGTGTAATTTATTTTACCTTTTTTTAAATTCCTCGTTTAATAAACTCCTCGACACCTTCCTCGGCAATACTGGAAATACGTATTACCACATACAGCCAGACAGCTTAGATCAATATACAAGGGGCACTTCAAGCAGAAGAATACCTTCCCATCGTGATAAATATTGGTAAGTGAAGAATTAGGTAATTTCATCATGATTCCTTAGAGCATAGCATAGAAATTATTTAATCGTTTTAATTTATTTTTCAGCTTTGTATTTTCTGCTAAATGTGTTGTAATAAGAACTATAATTTTTTAAACCGGAATTTCCGGTAAACCGTTACCATAGGAACGGAAAAACTACGTTTAAATACCGTATATTTTGATTAACTAAAATTATGTCGTTATTGTTATTGTTTTTACCAAAAATATCATTGCATTACGCACGATAATTTTATCATAATTTTTATCTCCTTGTAACGATAATTTTATTACATAATCTTTTTACGAAAACCGCGAAGAGAAATTTTGCAAATGAAAAAAAAAATTTTTAATTTAATATTTTTTAAATTTAACATTGCTGCGAATACTATAAGTATTATCAAAAATAAAAATTTAAAAAAAAATTCCCTTAAGTACATTTTCAGTTGCATTGTTTTCCTTAACACTGTTTCAACTTTCATAACGTAAAAGGAGAAAAAGTGATATTAAAAATCATATCTTACGATACACTTCTGATTTTCACTTTTTTCTGAGTTTTCTAAAGAAATGGACGTTCAAATAAAAAAAAGGAATTCGATTCAATTCAAAAAAATCTTTTTTGAAGATATAGTGATATAGCAAGAAAAGTTTATTGACTCAGTGTGAAAATAGTAGATAACTTTTTCCCAGACCTCTGAATGGGATCGTCATGACAATCTATTCAATGAGACTCCGCTGGGTTGAGTTGTTATCAGCAATCGAAGTACGCAGAACCCAAACTTTTATTTGAGTTTTCGAATGCGTATACTTTTTTTCTAAAGATTTTTATCTGATTTATTTTAGAGATAAAAATGGATTAGGAAAAATATACTGGAATGTAAAAATTTGAGAGCTAACGTTTATTATGCTGAAAGGATTTTAAAAACGTAAGTCGTAAAAAAATACCGATAAATATCATGCTTCACCAATGAGAACAATAAATATTAGCTATATAGAAATCTAGGCAAAGTAATTATTAGATTGCAATTAATATATATATCTAATTTCATTAAGTAAAGCATCACCCTTACTGACTGGCGACCAGTTACAGGTAATAAAAATAGATTGTAGCCAATGATGAAAGAAACCAATTACTTCTAAAGACATCAAGAAGAGGGTGCCATTTTTTTCTTATTTGTGCTCCTATGAAAAAAGCATGCACGTGCTATTATTAAAATTTTATAAATTCTGTTATTATGAAACATAATTTATGTATCCGGGATGACTCAGTTCTCCTCTCAAAGAGGTGACGCAGGATTGACTCTCAGCTGTAGCTGGTTTATAAGAACTCTGCTCCTGGCTAGGACCAACCACCGTGCTGACGCAAGTTATCCTTAATAATCATTGGTTAGAACCCCCTTCCCACCGGGATGACCATTGCTGGTTTTCGTGGTTTTCCTTTGCGTATAACGTAAATACTGGTTAGTTTCATTACATTGTTCTCCACGAAATCTAGTTTGTCTCTTGGCTTGATTCAGCAATGTCCTTGTCTTCTGGACTGAGTTCAAAATTTCAAGGCTGCGGAGTTGAATATTGACAGTTGTAAACTGAAAATATGGCCGGCTGTTCAATGCTCGTTATAAATTAAAATATAATTTATAAATACTATAGCATAATTTCTGGGTGAACGCTCTTAAAATATTGATTAGAATTATGAAGTAAAGAGTACGAATAATGATGAACAAAGATTATGAATATAAATGAAGTTAGAGTGCTAAAAATAAAGTGATAGTGCGAATATTAGAATCGAATTACGCTGATATAAGAGTACGCATATTGAGTACGGATTATGATGAAGTAGGAATACAAAAAATGAACTTAAAACAAAAATAGTGATTAGAGATTATAAGGAAGCAAGAATGCGATTCATGATAAAAAAACAAGAACCAACCTTAAGCACAAACGATGCAAAAGTAAGAGTACAAATAATGTGCTTGGATTATAATCAAGTAGGACTACAAATATTGAATAAGCTTAATGATGAAGGAGTATAAATTTTTTATGCATTTCTTACCTTGACTTTCAGCGTGACTTCCAGATATACTAAATTTCTTCTAAAATTAATTCTAACCATCAACAACTCTAACCATCAATTTCAACTTTTCACTTAACTTCAAAATATGAACTGTGTTAAAAAGATTATTTTATCGTTAAAAAAAATTTATCCCAATACCTTTATGTTATCGAAGATCTCAATATATACTCTTCTGTAAAATTCAAAAAAAACTTAATTTCATCGAAATCTTCGCCTCAACAATTTACACATTTAAAACCCAATTCCAATTACACAAAATTCTGTTACATGATAATGCATTAGAAATGATATTTTTGTACTGAATTTACTTTCTCTAATCTTTTTCAAAAATTTGAAGGTTAAAACAAGGTGAAATTAAACAGTGTTCAAGTATGCATTAAAATGGCTTAAATGTGTTAAAAAAGAATAAAAATAAAATCTCTAATTTTAAAAGCTGCAAGGTTGGCGTCATTTTGAAAGACAAACTACTTAAACAATTTTAAGGAGAACTTTGTATTAGAAATGAATTTTAGAAATATATTTGAATAATTTTCAATTAATATTCAAAAATTTTGGGAAGGGAATGCTCACAAATTGAAATGGTAATGTAATCTATGCTGAAATATCTTAGAAAGACAGCTGCTTGTGATAAAGAAAAAAGGTCTGAAAAGTTCAAAGAATTTCAATTAAACTACGAGAACATGTTCCATATAGTTTTCAGGTAATAATTACTGTTATGGGATATGTTGGTAAAAACTTCGCATGCTTGTTAATACCTTTTTATTTGATTAATATTATTCTAATTAAAAATTACTATTTTAAGAAAATGCATGGAGTTATTGTAAATACTACCAAATGAAAGAGGTAATATTTTTCTTAAGCTGTCACAGGGAATAATATATGAACAAAATCAAATGGTGTTATAAAGGAAGCTCAAAAAATATACAAAAAGGACAAAAAAAATTGAAACCTGAATATTTTGGAATTGTAAACCCTGAATTAGCTTAAATAAGATAACTCCCTAAGTGAAACAATCAGGTTTTTTTGGGGGGAGGGGAGGGGGGAATTTTGCTTGATGATTTAGTTTGACAATTCTTTAGGTTTTGTAATTTACTGTGAGCATGTGCTCAAAAAAATACTAATATCATATTGTAATTAGTAAACATTTTGAATGATTTACTAATTAATTGGATACTTGTTCATTTACCTGTAATTGCTACTTTCTGCCATGTAAAGAAAAACTAGATCAAAAATGGTTTAATCTGCACCATATTGCTTGCCCAGTTCAAATTGAAGGTGTAATCTGAGTTCGAACGAGGGTGGAAATTTCACGATATTTTCATATCAATACACGATAATAAAAAAATAATAATTAAAGAAATAAAAATAAATTTAAAAAAAGAACTTTTTAAGAACGTTTTTTCTTTTGTAACTCAAAAGATTCTTGAGAAAATTGCAAGCTATAATTTCGTCGAATTGAGTAAATTACAATCTTCACTTGCTTGAAGATAAGAATTCTTTTACAAGCATTAACAGTTATTGTAATCAATTATTATTCCATTACTTATTTCACGAAATCAATTGGTTTCAGTTAAACAATTCACTATAGAAATAAAAACATTTTTACACGAAGGTTACAGATTTTCCATTTTTTAAGTAACTGTTACGTAATTTTTTGCAGATTTAATAAGCTTAAAAGTGTATAAGTAGGAATTAATTTTAATTTCAAAAATAAGTTAATACGCCTTATGATCATGATGAGTACATAAATTTTTTCTTTTTAAATTTATAATTAAATTTTTAAATTTATATATATTCAGTGATATTGGTATATCATGTTAAANATATATATATATATATATATATTAATTACGCATGTTTAATTATATATATAAGTTATATGTAATAGAACAAGTTTCAATTACGTATGTAGTAATTTCGTGATTTTATATTGCTTTATATTTTGTGGTGCTAAAGTTTCATAAAATATTTTACGTTTTAAGAGTTAAATAAAAATAGAGTCAAATAAGTTGTTTTTCCATTTCCCTTTTAATGGTTTCGAATGATCGATCCTTAAAGCTGAATCATGTCTTCATATCACTGTCGTTTTCTTCGCTTTTATAGTTTTCCATTACACTGAACCAAATCTCATCATCTATTGGATATAAAGCTGCTTACAGTTCTTTATCCACTTCTAAAAAGTCGTAGAGAATTGCATCATTTGGTATTCTTCCATTTCTTTCTAATGTTCCAACTTCTTCTTAAATTACAGACTTCTTCAAAATTTACCTTAAAAAAATAAACGTCTAAATATTTACAAAATTGATAAAAATCGAAAATATTAGTGCCTTAAAAATTCATTACAGAAAGACAGTATCTTTGTAATATGAAGAACATTTTGACTGCTTTTAAAGCTGCTATTAAAACTTTTGTTATAAGGATGACTCAGAAATAGAGAAAGTTCATTGCTTGGAGACTCTACATATTTTAAGTAATGAACAACGTAATAATAAATTACGTATCATGAATTACGACGCATTCTTAAGAACGAACATTTTAATTACCAAATAAAAAACTTCAAAAATTACTCCTCAAAATTCCTTTTTCTATCTTCTTAATATAGAAAAAAACAATTTTAATTTTTAAAAATTGAAAATCAGGATAAAATAATGGTTTATATCCTTAAAAGGTGATTTTGCAAAAAACGAAGTTCAAGGATTGAGAATTTTCAGTTAACAGGCATTCGATTGAAATTATAAAATTAAAAACATACACAAATGTCACAAGTATTTATTCATATCCCCCCAAAAACTTCATACAAAATTTACAATTTCGAAAAATGAACAAAAAAATTTAAAATCGAGTTCGACGTGAACCATTTTTTTCTTCAAAACTCCCCAGACAATACTTTCTTACTAGTCTTTTCCTCGTTTTCTTCACTATATTTTCTATTGTTATTCTGGTTTACCCGTAAATCGTATTTTCCCAGCACAGTAAATTTACCCAGAAGTTTTTTCCCAGCACGGTCCACTGCCTAATAACTCATGGATAGAGAACCGATTTTTCACTTTATTAATTTGTGAAACCATAGTAATCCTGAAATTGCATCAGATATCCAATCGCCATTTTTGAGAAAAAAGAACATAAACCATTTTCCCCCTTTGATCTTTAATTGGCTATGTAAAATTTCAATTGCATGCTACATGTGCCCACCGTTAAATCCACTAGTCCAAGAATTTTTCTCAATATTTATTTGATTAATAACACGTGATATTTTTTAAATAATTCTAACAAACAAAATTTGAAGAAAAAAATCGTTATAACATAATTAATTAAAATGAATTATTGCTAAATTTAAGTAAGGACTCTAACTATTAAAATGCTCGAAAGCTAATATTTTACACTAATTGCAGCAGCTTAAGTAAAAACAGGAAATTTATATTCTTAAATACTTTTATTATTTTTTATTGCATATCTTCCTAATATGAATAAAATAAAAGGAAAATGAAGTCATTTTGCATATAAATCAATTCATTAAGTATTCCTGAAGGGGCTATTAAATTGTTTAATGTTACCATCAATTTTCATATTTAGTTTTTGGTCGCTCATTTTTCATAAAGCTACATAAAAAAGACATTAAGTAGAAGTTGTCAAAACGTTTTAAATTTAAACGGTGTTTAAGATGGGAATATTTTATATCCATAAAAGGAATTTATTAAAATAAGATATTACTTTTGCTATTTAAATTTTCTCATAATTAACTGATATTAACATAAATATTAAGAAAACTATTTAAATTTACAATATAGAAAAAATTTCTTTTTTCAGAATGGAGCTGATTTTTGATTAAAAACGATGTCTATAGCGTGTAACAATAACCGGGAAAGTATAAAATAAGCTATATAAAAAATATTCATTAAAATGAAATATATCCCCCATAAGAAGTTTTCACTAAACTTTCTTTTACTTCACAATAAATTTACCCGTTGCATTTTTTGTACATTTGTGATGCAGTAAGAAAGTAGCGTGTAAAATTGACACAATTTTTCAACATAACTGTTTAAGTGTAACATAGCAAACTTTATTTCACTTTGAAATAGGATTACATCTGAAAACAGTGTAAACATCAAAAGTGTAAACATCACATATTAACTGATTTATAGCAAAATTTAAAAAATAATATCATTTATTTTGGTTCAAAATGCTTACAAGTAGTAACTTGCATAATAGCTTGAAAATGACTTGCATAATTGCTCTCATAACAATTTCTTCAATACCTAACTTTAATAGCAAAATAAAAACATTTTAAGCATTTCTTAGTAGTAAAACGTTTAAAAATGTTTTATTATATACCTATCAATCTATCTATCTGTATGCCTATCTGTTTTATTATATACCTGTCAATCTATCTATCTATATGCCTATCTGTCTACAATGGATTCCCGGGCACTGTGATATTGCAGGAAATGAGAGGGCTGATGTTTTGGCAAAGAGAGGCACAAGAATTCTCCATGCTCTTAGTAGCCTAGTCCCCTTCTCAACTTTAAAAAGGATTATTAGATCAAAAATCAATGGGGATTTCCATTATCAATTGTTAGAAAGGGTAAAAACCAAAGTGTGGAGAGATCTTCGACAGAACACCATTCCAGACTGGCCGCGTCGCGAAGCGGTGGCTCAGTTTCGACTATATATCGGACATGAATGCCTAGCCGCGCACCTGTTTCGTTTAGGGCTGGCACCTGATCCCTATTGTTCTCTGCGCATGAGCCAAGCTGTTTTGGATGGCAGCCACATCCTGTGCTGCAGGGCCCTCCGCGGGTCGTCGTCTACCGAGCGATATTGGGAAGCAAGAGCGCTCCTGAGGAAATGACTTTTTACTTTCTTGTTTTGTTCCTGTGGTTTTGCTCTTTAACATGTCAATTCACCTCTGCCATTTGAAAGAAATAAAATAAATATGCCTATCTGTCTATATGTTTATGCATCAATTTGCTTATCTTTTTCCCTGTCAACCAGTTTAGATATCTATGTATCCATTTTTCTATCTATATTCAATATTTGTATTTAGATATTTGCTTATTTAAAAATTTTTTTGTCTGTATATAACTTTTTTTTTATTTTTCTCTAGCTATTCTTATTGACATTATTATTGAAAATAAATATTAATAGTTATGTCAGTCTATTTACCTGTTTATGCATCTTTTTGCTTATCTTTCTCTCTATCAATATGTTTCCTATTTACCTATCTATCAGTCTAAATGCTTATATACGCTTATGTATATTGTCTATCTGTATTTAATTTTTTCTCTGTCTATTTTCCTTATTAAAATTAAATATATTAGAGTTAACTATTTATTATTAAAGTTAGATATTTAATAGCTCTCTATTTTATTATATATCTTTCTAACATTAAATTTTGGAAACCATGATGTTAAATTAAAATTCCATTCAAACAATATTTTTAAAACGATTTTAATCTCTCTTTTTCTTAAACGTTTCAAAATGAGAAGAAAAAGTGAATATCTTTCCCTATATTCAGTTCATATGAGTGGCCAATGAACGATAGTTCATGTAAATATTATTCTTATTATATATATATATATATATTATAATTCTTATTATATAATAGGAATATATATATATATGTATATTCATATGTTCTAGCACTCTTCGATTGATATTATGTTCTCAGTAAACTTTGCCTCGTACTTTAAAACGAAAGGTAAAAGCACAAATTTAATACTTTTTCTAACTTCTAAGTCTGGAGGCTACTTTGTTTTAAAGTAAGGTAAGTAGAATGTTCTTATTATTTATTTCTTTTTCTTTCGTACATTTTCTTTTATAAGAGAACCATTTAGAACATCTGTTACCATCATGGGTAAATGATAGCTCAGTATCATCCTTTAAGAAGTATTGATGAGAGAATAAGAAGTAAAAAAATGACTTTAATGTACTGAACACAAAGTTCATTGTGAATAGCAAAACTTTTTTTTTTATTTAAATCGTTTTTAGTATAAAATCCCGTTAATCAAATCATGGCAGTAAAATCTTAAGGTGTAAGGAACACGAATTTTTGATTTTTATTTTTTTAAAGCAATGTGTTAATTTGAATCATGTTGTACCGTACTAAATACGAAAAAAATGTTCAAAAATATTTTAAGAATCATTTTTCAGAAATTTAAAAGTTTCTTGAAAATCAGTATTTTTGAAAAGAGCCTTGATATTGCTTTGCTTTGACTGAAAAAGAAAGGGAAAATATTTCTCTTTAATAAGGAAATTTTTTAAAAAATATTATACTTTAATTTGTCTGTAAAAGTAAGAAAAAAGTAAAGTAAAAAGTGTAAGTAAAAAAAACTAAAACTAAGTAAAAAGCGATAAGTGAAGAAATCAAGTCTGTAAAATAATCCTTTTTGAATCTCTTTTTTAATTAGTTAATCATAAATGGTTGAATAGAAATTGTATAAGTAATCTGAAAACTAAGAAGGATAATACAGAAATAAAGTTTTTAATCCATATTTATTTCATATCCATTGATGAATAATTTTTAAGAAAATAACAGAATGAATTTCAATTTTAATTTTGCTTAACTTTTTGAAATCAACCTTATTTTCAAGTAATGAAAAAAAATAAAGCTAGTGGGCTCTGCCCTGCTGACACTCCTAACTCCCAAAAATTGCTATCCTATCTTATATGGCTATGCAAACCATGTTCATTTTGCTTGTTGCTACTTAGTTTAACCATTTAAAATGTGTTCCAGCGCGATATCTTATAAATTTTAATCAATTCTTAAAATCTTTAAGACTAAATCTTCTTTTAAAAAATTAAACATTTTTAATCAATCATGGATATGATTCCGATAATTTCTTACCTCGAAGAAATTCTCACTTAGTAAATTTTTCAGCGAATCAGGAATGGTCACTAAATCTGGAAATTTGATTTTCTAATCATGGCAACATTTGGTATACTTTCCGGAAAAACATTTTTTCTTTTGCCTAGAAGTGAGCAGAACAAAAGCTACATATTTCCGTTATNGTCTGGAGGCTACTTTGTTTTAAAGTAAGGTAAGTAGAATGTTCTTATTATTTATTTCTTTTTCTTTCGTACATTTTCTTTTATAAGAGAACCATTTAGAACATCTGTTACCATCATGGGTAAATGATAGCTCAGTATCATCCTTTAAGAAGTATTGATGAGAGAATAAGAAGTAAAAAAATGACTTTAATGTACTGAACACAAAGTTCATTGTGAATAGCAAAACTTTTTTTTTTATTTAAATCGTTTTTAGTATAAAATCCCGTTAATCAAATCATGGCAGTAAAATCTTAAGGTGTAAGGAACACGAATTTTTGATTTTTATTTTTTTAAAGCAATGTGTTAATTTGAATCATGTTGTACCGTACTAAATACGAAAAAAATGTTCAAAAATATTTTAAGAATCATTTTTCAGAAATTTAAAAGTTTCTTGAAAATCAGTATTTTTTTAAAAGAGCCTTGACATTGCTTTGCTTTGACTGAAAAGGAAACAGAAAATATTTCTCTTCAATAAGGAAGTTTTTAAAAAAATACTATACTTTAATTTGCCGCTAGAGTAAAAAAGAGTAAATAAAAAAACAAAATCTAAGTAAAAAAAACTAAATGAAGTAATCAAGAATGTAAAAAAATCATTTTTAAATCACTTTTTGAATCAGTTAATCAGAAATGGTTGAATAGCAATTTTGTAAATAATCTGAAAACTGAGAAGGATAATAAAGCATATTTTTTTCATATCCATTGATGAATAGTTTTTAGGAAAAAACAGAATCAATTTCAATTTTAGTTTTGCTTAACTTTTTGAAATCAACCTTATTTTCAAGTAATAAAGAAAAATAATAAAACTAGTGGGCTCTGACCTGCTGACACTCCCATCTCCCAAAGATTGCTATCCTATCTTATATGGCTATACAAACCATGTTCACTTTGTTTGTTGCTAAGTTTAACCATTTAAAATGTGTTCCAGAGCGATATCTTATAAATTTTAATCAATTCTTAAAATCTTTAAGACTAAATTTTCGTTTAAAAAATTAAGCATTTTTAATCAATCATGGATATGATTCCGATAATTTCTTACCTCGAAGAAATTCTCACTTCTTCTTTTCAGCAAATCAGGAATGATCACTAAATCTGGAAATTTGACTTTCCAATCATGGCAACATTTGGTATACTTTCCGGAAAAACATTTTATCCTTTGCCTAGAACTGAGCAGAGCAAAAGCTACATATTTCTGTTATGACATCGATGTCATGTTCACCAACATTAGTAGTTATATCATTTATGATGGCATGTCTCCTAAGCAATCATTCAATGTTACATCTTTCATAACTGTCATCAATGTTTCCTTCTACTCTTCGAATATGTTTTTTATCAAACTTAAGAAGCATAACAGCAAGACTAGTACTCATTTTCCAATGAAATACAATAACACCCTGAAATAAAGTTATTATTATTGAACCAGCATAAATATAATTAAAACATAATACAGAACACTTTGCTTATTGATGGGAACTGAAAGCTTTTAACCAATCGATTCTTCTCAACTTATTGCTCAGTTTGTCTCAGCTTTTGCTTGTCTCAGTGTTGTCAACACAAGAAAAGAATATATATATATATATATACACTATTTGGAAGAAAGTGACGGGACACGACACTATAACGACATAAACCCATATTTATTAAAATTAATAGGAGGTAGGTCCTCCTTTGGCTGCAATCACAGCTGCAACTCTTCTGGGCATGCTCTCCACTAAATTACCCATAGTGGAAAGAGGAATTTCCTTCCAAATGTTTAACAGGAAGTTCCATAATTCATGCTTGCTTTTGGGGAGAAGGGTGTAGGCCCTGAACTGACGGTCCAATTCGTCCCAGAGATGCTCAATTGGGTTAAGATCAGGCCTCTGCGCCGGCCACTCCATGCGTTTAACGTTCACATACCAATCAAGAGTCCTCCTTGCAACATGGGATCTTGCGTTGTCGTCTTGATACAAGCAGTCATCCATACCGTACGTTGCCCACAAGGTAGGAAGGAGAATATCACAGTATCCATAGGCATTCATCATAACATCAACCTTCCCCAGTGGGCCAGCCCCATACCAGGAGAAACAGGCTCATACCATCAGTCCTCCGCCACCAAACTTATATATATATATA
>NC_092205.1:40515230-40560970 GCF_043381705.1 Parasteatoda tepidariorum
GTTACACTCAATTTGCGCTTTTGTTTTCATATTTTGTAATCTGGCAATCTTGTTGCGAAAATATTTTTAAATCATTCTTGAAAAATTTCCCGTTCATGTAAGTACATCTGATTTTGCTACTCACTTTATAGTTTTTGTTTTGTTTTATACTGTTTTTTCTTTTTCTTTTACTTTATTTTCTGTTTTTACGTGTTATTCTTACTTATTGTGTGCTATTTTATTTGTTGTAATTTTTGTAAAAAAATTGTATGAATGCTCCTCACACTATCGTATTAATATATTTTGCTTTGTCTATATTGATACAATATCAGGTAGCACTCTTTTTTACGGATATAATAGTGTGGGCTGATGAAAAGATCATATCTTTTATTTTCCGGTTTTTTTTTAAAAATTTCATGCTTTCTTTTTTTTTCTTTTTTAAAAAAATCAGTTGCTTGTTATATTTTTTCATTATTATTCCCCCCTCCCCTTTGCATATGTCTATAATTTTCATTTGTTTTATCTTCATTGCTACGGTGCTTATAACGCGAACCCTGCTTCAGAAAGGTATTTAATATTGTGAAAATTCGAAATATTCAGTAACTCTTTTTCAAAGTTTCTCGAAAAAAATTTCAAATAAAAATGTTTGCGTGAAAATACATAATGTTCCGAGAATTAAATTTTGTTAGTAGCAATGATTTATTAAATGTTAACGAATATATAAAATGCTACAGATATAAAAGCATTTTCCTAAAAATAAAGTTTATTAATGAAATTTTGTAAGCATCGACGAGTATATTGTGTGCCTGTTATATAAAGAAATTATACTGCTAAAAATTATGTTTAAAAACGGCAAGGATTTGATATGTATTGAAGATGGTATCCGAATCCAGCGATCTGAGATCATGTCCTAACAATAAGCTTTTATTAATATTAGTGATTTAATAAATATTGACCAGGAAATTGAGTGCCCGTGATATAAAAACATGCCCCGACGATAAAATGTATTTATAACAGTGATTTATTAAATATTAACCGAAATATCAAGCGCCAGAGATATACGATAATTTCCCAATGAATAAATTTTATGAATGGAACGAGGGGATAACAACGACGAGGAAATTGTCTGCCAGTGATATGAGATAATCCTGTTAATAGTTAAGTTTAATTATGCAGTGATTTATAAATATAGACAAGGGTATCGAATTCCAGTGATTTGTGATCATGTCTAACAATAAAGTTTATTTATAGCAGTAATTGTATGAGGATTGACGAAAGAATTGAGTTCAAGTGATATGAAAAATCAAATTTCTAACAATAAAATTTATTTATGGCAGTGATTATGTAAAATACTAAATGCCAGAGACATAACGTCATTTAACAGAGAATAAAGTTTATTAACGGGATTTGACAGACATCGACGAGAATATCGGATTCCAGCAATAGGAAAAAATTTTCCTAACATAAAATTTATTAATGACAGTGATTATATAAATACTGACAAGGAATTCAGTGCCAGGGATATGAAATCACGCTCCTAACAATAAGATTTATTAATGGCAATGATTATATATATATTGATAAGGAATTGTGTACCAGTGATCTGAAATCTTGTTCCTAACTATAAAATTTATTAATGACAGTGATTATATAAATATTGACAAGGAATAGAGTGCCAGTGATATGAAATCACGCTCCTAACAATAAGATTTATTAATGGTGATGATTATTTAAATATTGATAAGGAATTGTGTACCAGTGATCTGAAGTCTTGTTCCTAACTATAAAATTTATTAATGACAGTGATTATATAAATATTAATAAGGAATTGAGTGACGGGGATATGAAATCACGGTCCTAACAATAAGATTTATTAATGACAGTGATTATATAAATATTGACAAGGAATAGAGTGCCAGTGATATGAAATCATGTTCCTAAGAAAAAATATGTTAATAACAGGGAATTGATAGATACTAATGATGGTATTTTACGTGTTATACGCTGTCAAGTCCCTAATAATAAAAGTAATTAATGGGAGTGATTTGAAAAATATTCACGAAAGTTTCTAGCTCCAGAAATCTGAAACAAATACTAATAAAAACAATTTGTATGAATCCGTATTTAATATTATGTAATTTTTATCTTAAGACAGTTATATTCTTTTGTATAAGCTATACTAGTTTAATTTTCATTTATGTAACACCTTTAGCAATAAATATTTTAATGGATTTACAACCATAAAATAAAAAATTCAATAAAATTCATAAATATAAGTATATATAGTATATATATATATAAGTCATATATTTATATCATCTTTATATTTTACGAAATGCGGAAACCATATTTATTCCGCCAAAACATACATTTTATAGAAAGATGTTCTTTAATATAAAATGAAATCCTTATTTTCCGCTCTGTAAAGAATTCTTCTACTAGCATTAAATTTCAAAAACCTGTCTTGATTAAATTCCAATAACAAAATTTCTATCCACCACATATATATCTTGTATATAAATCTGACATATCTTAAGATGTTTGAAATTCCTAGATACGTGCTTGTGCGACCACAAAGATAACTTTTCTTCATGTTTCAAAGTAGAAAATGAAATTCCAGTGCTGCTGTGAATGGTTAAGGATTTGGAGCGTATTCGTGTAGATTTTGAAGATTCGCTGTGCGAACCTTAGTTACACAACTCTTTGTATGACCTCAAATCATGCATATCATTTTGTTACTTTCTTTTCAAATTGATTTTTTGCATATACAGACTCAATGGAATTTTTAAAATAAAAATTGTTTGCAGACAGTTATTCACATTGAACATTCTATTTAAAATATTGAAACTAAATGTAGGAAATAAATCAACGAATTTTTAAAGCCTATAACATTTTCAGCTAAGATATATTTTGCAGAACAAGAATATTATATTTTTTAAATATAATTTTAAATTCAAATAACTAATAAATGAAATAACTAGTACTAAATTTAACGAAAACATTGAAATTTTAATGATTGAATTTTAAGTAGTAGCTACAATTAGCAAGTTCATAATGCAAAACAATCGTAGTCCTTCCCTAGTGACATTAGCATTTTTAGACATAGAGTGCACGTGATAATTTGGGAAACACCTTTAACTATTTATCTAACAACCGGCTTTTCGAATATTAATATTAATTCTCCCTGAATCTAAGAATTGACTTTAAGAAGAAAAAATCTTGGTTAGAAGGATAAGTACTTTGAGAATACAATATTTTAAGATACTAAAACAGATCCCTCAAAATGCACTTTTTCTGAATAAACATACCGTTTTACTGCGACTCAAATTGCTTCTTGAGCATCAAAATACAATGGTCGAGAATTCGCAGTCTGAAAAATATAGTACCAGTAGTTCAGTCAGGATAGCAGAATGGAAATTCACATAATGTTTCTTTCACCACATCAACTATTCAAATAATCTATTAACGAATTATAAATTATTGAACTATTCATAAAATATTCCGCAGTTATGAAAAATATTACCCTAAAGATATCTCCATGGAAAAAATACTATTTATTATCGTTTAAAATTTTATTGAATAATTGTAATAAAAAAGATTTTTGATAAGACAATAAAAATTTTTGGGCATTTTAAACTATGTAGTTTTAATTTAGTTCTTTTGATACAGTAATTTTTTTTGAAAAATACAAATTAAATGATATTTTTTCAAAGTTAAGACTAAACAAAATGCGAAAATTTCGTCAAAAGCGTGATAAATTATAATATCTTTGTTGAATTATATTTAAGATAAAATTTTAAAATATATAATTTCAAGCGAAATCTCGTTTGAGTCCTAATTCAGTTAATAAATTGCTTTTGTAAAAAATTCAGAATCATGTAAGACCTTTTGATTTTATAACTCAAAACAATAGAATTTCTATTCTAGTTTTCCATACTAATCTTTTAAATTTACCCTTTTAAAACGCAAATATTAAAGTTCTCAGTTGAAAAAATTTCTTAAAATTAACTTTATAGACAACAATACTATTTAAATCTTGAAATTAAATTAACTCTTATAAATATTTCTGAATCTAAAAACTATCTGCAAAAAAATCAGCCTGATTGGCTACTGACACTTCGGGTACCTTCCTTGCTTAATTGTTAATCATCAGCATGTACAGTACTCCAAAAACAAAACAGACCACCCTGAATAACTTTTCGAATGATCGGATCTTCACGATCTAGGACTCAATCTTAATGGCTCGAGGGGGTGACCTCGAATATGCTAATTAATGCAGACGATATTTTAAGTAATGAAATGAGACATAAAAACGTTCTTTCCCTGATTAAGCATATCTTTTTTTAGACGGATTCGGATTTCTAGCTCTCAAAATATCGGGATTGCGTAATCTGAGAAATACAGTCCCAATACTTTGGTCAGAAGAAAGCTTCACAAAGTTTGAACCCCTTAATGTCAATTTTGTTTTTGCAAATTTTGGCTATCCCCTATACTTTGAAAATCAGAAATCAGAATTCGTCAAAAAAGGGTATGTTTTTCAGAGAAAGTACGTTTTTGTGTCTGATTTCATAACTCAAAATATCGTCTTCACTAATTAATTAGCATATTTGAAGTCCTCCCAGCGAATCATTAAGATTGAGTCCTAGAACGTGAAGATCCGATCATTAGATCAAAAGTTATTCAAGGTGGGCCGTTTTTTTTTATTTATTTCTCTCTGTACACGGGAATATTTAACAAACGTATAATGCTGATTATGTTAGCAAACACTCTTCATTTAATGTATGAGTTTTGAAACTATATCCTAATTCGACAGACAGGAAGATCATTACAGTGTTGCATACGCTTCTATCGAAAATTGTTTTATACATCTACTTTTATTAAGAATGATAATAAAAAAACTTAACAGAAAATAAATCTGTGTATAAAATTTAATCGTAAAAATAATAAAAATACTTTCTAAATGTGCTTTTTTTACACATACATATGCGTAGGAGGAAACAAACTTCACATTTCTAAAATAAATGGGGAGGAGCATTACATTATTGCTTTAGAAATACTTTCACAGAATGAATGACGTTATAAGAATGTTGGTAATCATAAAAATTCCACAACCTTAAAATAAACTGCTTTAAAAAAACTCTTTCTTCAAGTAAGTACAAGCAATTTTCTCGAAAACTGCTTTCGGAATTTTTTTTCAAACCTACTGTACCTTGCCTAAAAAGCCCCGTTATTCATATCAGACTAGCTTAACGTTTTTGTCAAACTGGAATGGCAACATCATTTTTCTAGAATGTTTTGGTGTTAACGTCGTTTTTTAAGCAGTCTTGGATGCCGTTTTTTTATCAGGGGGAAGATAACATTTAAAAGTTTGGGATGATGATATCTTGCAATGAAATCATTAATTCGATAACGAAAAATATAAATATTGTAAAAAAGAACACGAATGTAAGTAATAAATTTTATAATGTTTTTTTTTATTTCATATAACAGATAAGCTACAATAATAGGTTTTTAAATTTAATTATGCTTACGAATGCGTGGTATTTTCTTCAACGTTTGGTTTAGAAAAGGTTTTTATAATATATAAATTCTTACTTTGAGATTAATGATATAGCATTAATAATTATCTATGAAAAAATTAGCTGCTTAACTGTTAATGTTAATGGTAAATTTATCATTGTGTTATTCGTATGATCATTAGTATTTTATTTTGTAAATTAATAATAGCTGATTTTTTGCAATTTTTAACAGTTCCAACTTACTTTAAATATAACTTGAATCTATGGGAAGTTTCTTATTACAGAACGACCCCAGCTTATGGCCTCGTTTGTATCATTGAAAATTAAAACTTAGTAATATTGGGGAAAAATGGATTTTAAGAAATGTAAATAAAAAGTATAAGCTCCGAATCAAAAAGTATAAGTGATTTTTCATGAATTAGTTGCTCCTGGTGGTAATTTCTATTCAGCTATCGAAACTCTTGTGTGGACAGGTACACCAAGAAACCCGATATATGAATCCATATATAATCAAATTACAATTTTTTCTTAATTGTTTAAATTAATTTTTATATAAATTTTTGTTAAAAGTTATATTAAACGAATTGTTAATAGTTATATTATACGAATTGTTTCGTAATCCATGAATTATTTAAATAAAAATTTATTATTATGTCAAAATGTATGTGTATGTTTTTGTAACTTCAAATATTTGATACAGATATTTGGAATTTTTACTTGAAAACTAGTTTACGCTTTACCTTAATTACAAGACAGGCTGTTCTGTATTCCTAGCAAAAAATATTTTTGGATATCCCTAACTTTTAAATAAAAATTATGAAATTTTTATCAGTTCATAATCTATACAAGGTATACAATTTAGGGTTATTTTAGATCAGCAAAAGAAATGACGGTAGAAAATTTTGTGGCTATTTTGGTGAAAATTTCAATGAGTGCTGTACATAAATGTGGCTGAATTTTATTGAAACACCACTTAATTTTAAGATTTGAAACCTGCGTGATCATAGGCAAATAGAGATAATCGTTAGGCTCTTAGAAGACTCAGAAGAAAAATCCAACAAGGTAAAATCATATCATAAATCTGATAACTATCATGGTTAATTCCATTGCAAAGAAACAGCACTGCTTAACGTATTGCGTATCGATGACAAAGCTTTGTACTTTCTTGTAACAATCCAATCTTAAAAACAGTTAACTAGAAACTATCATACTGCTTCTTTTTCATTCAATGGCAACATTTTTCAGCACAAATGGCATAAAATTCATAAATTTTAATAATTTTAGGGCAACCCTCACATCATATAAGGTATGAGTGAAAGACAAGGAATTTAGTTTAAATTAAATATGATTAAGAAGTGAGAAGATATTTTTTTTAAAAAAAAACATTTTATCAGACAATAATAAACAGCTACAAATATTTTAAGGCGAAGCGTTCTACTTCTATATATAATCTGTTGCCACTTTTTTTTAAATGATTGTTGCACTTTGATTAAATTAAATTATTGCGAACTTTGCATTCGAACTCGCTCAATATTAAATGTAGATATTTACATTGAAACGTAAACATTCAAAATTCCATAACAGATTTTGTCTAAATCTTATATGCGGGTATCGATTCCGTCGCAGATCATAGCGGTTCGATGTGATGTTAGAGTGATTCTCAGGATCCTGGATGTCTTCTATTGGATCTTGCATTTCAGCAACTGATTCTTCCTCTTCTTCCAAGAGATTGAAAGTTCAAGAATTTAGTTTAAATGAAATATAATTAAGAAGCTAAAAGATAGTTAAAAAAAGAATTTTAATGAACAATAATAAACAGCGACAAATATTTTAAGGCGGAACGTTTTATTTCTATATATAATCTGTTGCCACTTTTTTATATGAATGATACACTTTCCTGCACTGTGATAATATTAAACTTATGCGAACTTAACGATCATCAACTTATCCCCCACTCATAAGCAAAATAATAATAATTATCTCTCAATATAACTCCGGTTCTACATTTCTGATCTCAGCTGCTATAATGATATAAGGAAATGAAAGAATATTATTAACAAGTAAAACTACTTTTTATTGTGCCACATATTCTATGTTCCTAAGTTTAAGTATTTATTTTCAGGTAGAGATGATCATACTTCAAATACATGTAAACTTTCATTCCGTTAAAATTAACATTTAAACAAGGTGTTAATGTATAAAACTATAATAATTATATATCTTATGAACAATAAGAAAATTTCTTGAAAACTATCTAGTTGAAAAATATATCGAATGAAATAGAATTCAGCTACTTTTATTGTAATAAATATACGTAAATAAATAATAAATATACGTAAAAATAATTAATAAATATACGGAAAGATAATTAATAATTAGACTACCCTTACAAAAAAAATAAGGTGTTTTTGAGGTTGACAGTTGCAAAAAAATACACCAGACGTAGAAAATGAGGTTATGTTTTGCACCAAAAATAACCTCATTTCAACCTCATTTACCCCTCACAAAATCAACTTTATATATAACTCAGAAATTATTTTAGTTTAGATCGATTGGAATTATTCACACATCAATTATACGTATTTGCTTGAAGTGTAGAAAAATAATCCGTACACCTCAAAAGCAACCTCCTTGAGCTAGTTGTTCTGAAATAGATTTCCATCAACTTCAAAACACTTTCAAGTGCGAATAAAACAAGTTCATACACTTTCATTATATACTTTGGGAGGTTGATTTTTTTAAGGCTGTTTTTGGAATCAACTTCAAATAAACCTCAAATCAGCCTTGACATCCCAAAATAACCTCAAATATGCATCAAAAATACCTTAAATTTCTCTAAGGATAATAAAATACCATGCACATTTGTTTCATTAATATTTTTATAAAGATGGAAAATTTATAAGCTTAATCCGAACAGCACTTTAAGAGGACGCCATACCTCAGGAGAAACTTTTCGTCGCAAATTCTTTCTCCTCCCTAACTAATTTAAGATTTGAAGTAAAGAAAAAGTTAGTTCAGACAAACTTAAAGTAAGCCATGAAATTTGAAATACTGAAAAGAAGTTTTAAAGCATCAAAATCAAAATATATTATGAGAAGATAACCTATTAAACAATGGAGAAATTCTTTTCCAATAGTTTGTTAGCAATTTTATATTCTAAATTTTTTTTCCACAATTGAAACTTCATTGCTTTCTCTAGGTTTGCCTGAACTAACTTTTTCTTTCTTTTAAATTTTAAATTCGTGATGGAAGTAAAAGTGAATTTGTAAAGAAAAGTTTCTCCCGTGATATAGCGTCGTCTGAAGTTATATTTGTTTTTAGCTGCAACGCAAATAGGCTATAATTTATTGCTTATAATTATTTACGAGTTTATCATTTCGAATAAATATATAAAACTAAAATATTTCAACATTTTAAGAAACACATAAATGAGATTTGTTTTGAAATACTCTTTAAAATAAAGTTCCAGAAAGAAATTCATTTCATTCAGTGGTCAAGATCTTTTAAATCTAATCAAAGAAAGTTTATTCTTGTGACAAACAATGGGAGTGATTGCTCGCTTTTTTATCTCTTGAGAATTCATTCATGAAGATTAATGGAAACTTCACAGACAATATCATGGAGAGTGAAGCATTTGATGAAGATATATTGCGATCTAGGTATTACTGAACTCTGAAAGATATTGAGAGGATTCACACATATCAATCAATTTTAATCAAAACTTCACCAATATAAGATAGATCTAAAAGAAACTTGCATAGTGACCTACATTTCATAGTTTAAAAGACTTAGTCATAATATTTTTATGTAAAATGTTTCAGTAAGCATTTGTCCTAAGCAGTGTACAAAAACATCAAAATTTATAGGAATCAGAATTTGAACGAAGCTTATATGAAATTAAATAAAAACAACTATTCTTTTTTGTTTAATGTCATCGGAAAATTAATTAAAAATTTTTTAAAAAATGGAGCGTAATAAATCAAGATTACCGTACCCAAAGGAAGAAAGCATCGCATACGCGGAGAAAAAAATTCTGGTTAAATTACCCTTCTGTGAGGTACTTCTGGTTAGATACTTCTGGTAAGATACTTTTTGTTAAAGAAAAAAAATAATAATGGTAATAAAACCAAAATATACAGTATTTATATTATTCATTTAAAAAAAGTTCCGTTCATATGGTAACAGTTCGCCAGAAATTCGAGTTTTCAAAATCATATAGTTCTTATTATCCCACATACAAATACAAAACTGAAAGGTCACTTTAACGGAAAAATGGTTTTTATACCTACTAGGGTATTATGATAAGATTACCAAATTTGTATCACATTTATCAAATTTTACAAATATTATAAGACATAATATTCATTATTACTCTTTTCTAAAAAGATTAATTAGTATTAGGAAAAAATCAAATTAAAAAATATTTTTTAAAAAACAAAATTTCAATAATTCCTGTTTTTTACTAGAAAATAATCAACTAACATTTTCTACATGTTGCAAGAATTAAATTGGAAGTCATAAAACTTGATTACTCTTTTAAACTTAAAAAAAAATTAAAAGCTAATATTTGATTTGCTATGACCAACTATTATCCTTAAAATATCGAAATTCCTTTTGCATGCCTTGTTTTTTATTTATTTAACATTATATCTATTTTCCAGAGTTAATATATTTTAATGGAAAAGTTTTTTAATGTTTTTTTAGCATTTTTAAGAAACATTCACGATTGCTGCTTTTGATTTAAATACATATAACAAGGTCATTTTTTTCATACTAATAACATGCCAATTTTATACCTACTACAGGTTTATATGAAATTCTTATATTTAATTTAAGTATTTCTGATATTTATGGATTTTAATAAGAATAAATTAAAAGGAGATATTATTAAAGATAAAGATTAACTATCACTAATTAAATTTTTAATTAATAAAAAATAATANACAAAGTTTGAACCCCTTAATGTTAATTCTGTTTTTCCAAATTTTGGCTATCCCCTATACTTTGAGAATCAGAAATCAGAATTCGTCAAAAAAGGGTATGTTTTTCAGAGAAAGTACGTTTTTGTGTCTGATTTCATAACTCAAAATATCGTCTTCACTAATTAATTAGCATATTTGAAGTCCTCCCAGCGAATCATTAAGATTGAGTCCTAGAACGTGAAGATCCGATCATTAGATCAAAAGTTATTCAAGGTGGGCCGTTTTTTTTTATTTATTTCTCTCTGTACACGGGAATATTTAACAAACGTATAATGCTGATTATGTTAGCAAACACTCTTCATTTAATGTATCAGTTTTGAAACTATATCCTAATTTGACAGGAAGATCATTACAGTGTTGCAAACGCTTCTATCGAAAATTGTTTTGAGCATCTACTTTTATTAAGAATGATAATAAAAAAAACTCAACAGAAAACAAATCTGTTCATAAAAGTTAATCGTAAAAATAATAAAAATACTTTTTAAATGTGCTTTTTTTACACATTCATATGCGTAGGAGGAAACAAACTTCACATTTCTAAAATAAATGGGGAGGAGCATAACATTATTGCTTTAGAAATACTTTCACAGGATGAATGACGTTATAAGAATGTTGGTAATCATAAAAATTCCACAACCCTAAAATAAACTGCTTTAAAAAACTCTTTCTTCAAGTAAGTACAAGCAATTTTCTCGAAAACTGCTTTCGGAATTTTTTTTCAAACCTACTGTACCTTGCCTAAAAAGCCCCGTTATTCATATCAGACTAGCTTAACGTTTTTGTCAAACTGGAATGGCAACATCATTTTTCTAGAATGTTTTGGTGTTAACGTCGTTTTTTATGCAGTCTTGGATGCCGTTTTTTTTATCAGGGAGAAGATAACATTTAAAATTTTGGGATGACGATATCTTGCAATGAAATCATTAATTCGATAACGAAAAATATAAATATTGTAAAAAAGAACACGAATGTAAGTAATAAATTTTATAATGTTTTTTTTTATTTCATATAACAGATAAGCTACAATAATAAGTTTTTAAATGTAATTATGCTTACGAATGCGTGGTATTTTCTTCAACGTTTGGTTTAGAAAAGGTTTTTATAATATATAAATTCTTACTTTGAGATTAATGATATAGCATTAATAATTATCTATGAAAAAATTAGCTGCTTAACTGTTAATGTTAATGGTAAATTTATCATTGTGTTATTCGTATGATTATTAGTATGATCATTAGTATTTTATTTTGTAAATTAATAATAGCTGATTTTTTGCAATTTTTAACAGTTCCAACTTACTTTAAATATAACTTGAATCTATGGGAAGTTTCTTATTACAGAACGACCCCAGCTTATGGCCTCGTTTGTATCATTGAAAATTAAAACTTAGTAATATTGGGGAAAAATGGATTTTAAGAAATGTAAATAAAAAGTATAAGCTCCGAATCAAAAAGTATAAGTGATTTTTCATGAATTAGTTGCTCCTGGTGGTAATTTCTATTCAGCTATCGAAACTCTTGTGTAGACAGGTACACCAAGAAACCCGGTATATGAATCCATATATAATCAAATTACAATTTTTTTTAATTGTTTAAATTAATTTTTATATAAATTTTTATTAAAAGTTATATTAAACGAATTGTTAATAGTTATACTATACGAATTGTTTCGTAATCCATGAATTATTTAAATAAAAATTTATTATTATGTTAAAATGTATGCGTATGTTTTTGTAACTTTTAATATTTGATACAGATATTTGAAATTTTTACTTGAGTAGCTTACGCTTACTACTAGTTACGCTTACTTACAACTAGTTTACGCTTTACCTTAATTACAAGACAGGTTGTTCCGTATTCCTAGCAAAGAAATATTTTTGGATAGAAATCCCTGACTTTTAAATAAAAATTATGAAATTTTTATCAATTCATAATCTATACAAGTATACAATTTAGGGTTATTTTAGATCAGCAAAAGAAATGACTGTAGGAAATTTTGTGGCTATTTTGGTAAAAATTTCAATAAGTGTTGTACATAAATGTGGCTGAATTTTATTGAAACAGCACTTAATTTCAAAATTTGAAACCTGCTTGATCATAGGCAAATAGAGATAATAGTTAGGCTTTTAGGAGACTTAGAAGAAAAATCCAACAAGGTAAAATCATATCATAAATCTGAAAACTACCATGGTTAATTCCATTGCAAATAAACAGCACTGCTTAACGTATTACGTAACGATGACAAAGCTTTGTACTTTCTTGTAACAATCCAATTTTAAAAACAGTTAACTAGAAACCAAACTAAACTAAACTCAGCGGCGCGACAGCCCAAGAGGGCCAATGCCTACTGTGCCCATCTCAGTTTTCTTGACCTTGGGCTCTGGGGTACAGGAGCAGATGTTCCGGTCAGGTGGTCAGCCGAACGCGAAACCCCCAGTGTTTAGTTCCAAAGCATGCTTGGTACTCATTTATCGACCCACTGAAGGGATGAAAGGCTGAGTCAACCTTGCCCGACCCGAAGATCGAACCAAGGACCTGTGGCACGACAGCGCGAAGCTCTACCGCTCAGCCACCGGGCGTCAAACTAGAAACTATCATACTGTTTTTTATTATTCAATGGCAACATTTTACAGCACAAATGGCATAAGATTCATAAATTTCAATAATTTTAGGGCAACCCTTACATCATATTAGGTATGGTTGAAAGACAAGGAATTTAGTTCAAATTAAATATAATTAAGAAGTGAGAAGATATATTTTTTTTAAAAAGGCATTTTAGCAGACAATAATAAACAGCTATAAATATTATAAAGCCAAGCGTTCTATTTCTATTTATAATCTGATACCGCTTTTTTTTATATGATTATAGCACTTTTCAGCATTGTGATTAAATTAAATTATTGCGAACTTTACATTCGAACTTGCTCAATAATGCATATAGATATTTACATTGAAACGTAAACATTCAAAATTCTATTACAGATTTTGTCTAAGTCTTTTATGCGGGCATCGATTCCGTCGCAGATCATAGCGGTTCGATGTGATGTTAGAGTGATTTTCAGGATCCTGGATGTCTTCTATTGGATCTTGTATTTCAGCAACTGATTCTTCCTCTTTTTCCAAGAGATTGAAGGGCAAAGAATTTAGTTTAAATGAAATATAATTAAGAAGCTAGAAGATAGTTAGAAAAAAGCATTTTAATGAACAATAATAAACAGCGACAAATATTTCAAGGCGAAACGTTTTATTTCTATATATAATCTGTTACCACTTTTTTCATATGAATGTTACACTTTCCCGCAATGTGATAAAATTAAACTTATGCTAACTTTACAATCATCAACTTACCCCCACACTTAAGAAAAATCATAATAACTTCTCAATATAACTCCGTTTCTACATTTCTAATTTCAGCTGCTATAATGATATAAGATAATCATTGAATGTTATTAACAAATAAAATAACTCTTTATTGTGCCACATATTCTATGTTCCTAAGTTTAAATATTTCTTTTCCGGTAGAGATGATCATACTTCAAATACATGTAAGCTTTCATTCAGTTAAAATTAACATTTAAACAAGGTGTTAATGCATAAAACTATAGTAATTATATATCTTATGAACAATAAAAAATTTTCTTGAAAACTATCTAGTTGAAAAATATATCGAGTAAAATCAAATTTAGCTACTTTCATTGTGATAAATATTCGTAAATAAATAATAAATATACGAAAATATAATAAATAAATATACGTATAGATAATTAATAATTGGACAACCCTTACAAAAAAATAAGGTGTTCTTGAGGTTGACAGGTGTAAAAAAATGCATCTGAGGTAGAAAATGAGGTTATGTTTTGCACCAAAAATAACCTCCTTAATGAACCTCAATTTCAACCTCATTTACTCCTCACAAAATCAACTTTACATATAACTCAGAAATTATTTTAGTTTAGATCGATTGAAATTATTCACATCTCAATTATACGTATTTGCTTGAAGTGTAGAAAAATAATCCGTACACCTCAAAAGCAACCTCCTTGAGCTAGCTGCTCTGAAATAGATCTCCATCAACCTCAAAACACTCTCAAGTTTGAATGAAACAAGTTCATGCACCTTGATTATGTACTTTGGGAGGTTGATTTTTTAAAGCTGTTTTTGGAATCAACTTCGAATAAACCTCAAACCAACCTTGACACCCCAAAATAACCTCAAATACGCATCAAAAATACCTTAAATTTCTGTAAGGGTATTAAAATATCATGCACATTTGTTTCACTAATATTTCTATAAAAAGGGAAAATTTATGCCTGATCCGAACAGCACTTTAAGAGCACGCCATACCTCAGGAGAAACTTTTCGTCTCAAATTCTCTTTCACCTCCATAACTAATTTAAAATTTAAAGTGTAGAAAAGGTCAGTTCAGACAAACTTAAAGTTAGCCATGAAGTTTCAAATACTGAAAACAAGTTTTAAAGCATCAAAATGACAATAAATTATGAAAAGGTAACTTATTAAGCAATGGAGAAGTTCTCTTCCAATAATTTGTTTGCAATTTGATATTATAATTTTTCCCCACAATTTTGCTTTCTCCAGGTTTGACTGAACTATCTTTTTCGTTCTTTTAACTTTTAAATTAGTTATGGAAGTAAAAGTAAATTTGTAAAGAAAAATTTCTCCCGTGGTATAGCGCCTTCTAAAGTTATATTTGTTTTTAGCTGCAACGCAAATAGGCTGTAATTTATTATTTATAATTATTTACGAGTTTATAATTTCGAATAAATTTATAAAACTAAAATATTTCCATATTTTAAAAAAAAACATATAAATGAGATTTTTTTTGAAATGTTCTTTAAAATAAAGCTCCAGAAAGAAATTCATTTCATTCAGTGGTCAAGATCTTTTCAATCTAATCAAAGAAAGTTTATTCTTGTGACAAACAATGGGAGTGATTGCTCGTTTTTTTATCTCTTGAGAATTCATTCATGAAGATTAATGGAAACTTCACAGACAATATCATGGAGAGTGAAGCATTTGATGAAGATATATTGCGATCTAGGTATTACTAAACTCCGAAAGATATTGAGAGGATTCACACATATCAATCAATTTTAATCAAAACTACACCAACATAAGATAGATCTAAAAGAAACTTGCATAGTGACCTACATTTCAAAGTTTAAAAGAGTTAATCATAATATTTTTATGTAAAATGTTTCAGTAAACATTTGTCCTAAGCAGTGTACAAAAACATCAAAATTCATTGGAATCAGAATTTGAGCGAAACTTATATGAAATTAGATAAGAAAGAAAGTATCCCATACGCGGAGAAAAAAAAATCTGGTTAAATTACCCTACTGTGTGGTACTTCTGGTTAGATACTTCTGATAAGATACTTCCGGTTAAAGAAAAACAATAATAATAGTAATAAAACCAAAATATACGCTATTTATATTATTCATTTGGTAAATTCTCCTCTCATATGGTAACAGTTTGCCAAAAATTCATATAGTCCTTATTGTCCCACATTTGGTAACAAATACAAAACTGAAAGGTCAATTTAACGGAATAAATGGTTTTTATACCTTCTAAAGTTCAAAATTACCAAATTTTACAACATTTATCAAATTTTTCAAATATTATAAAACATAATAGGGGAGAGTTGGATAAAACGGGATACCATTATTGTTTATATTTACTACGGAAAATCTGTTCAGGAAAACCATACATTATTTTTTTTGTAGCTACAACATTTATCGAAGTACACAAAAAACATATTTTAAACTAATTTTACTGACTGTGAAATAGAAAAAAAAATTAATTTCCAAACTCTTACATATCCCGTTTTAGCATACCTGGGTTGGATAAAACGGGATAGGGTTTACAATGTTTAAATTTTTGCATATATATAAATATAAAATTATAAATAATGCAAATATATTAATAATATTGTTTATACATAAAAAAGCTCAAGTCTTCATCAGAGAAATACATTACAATTAGTTCTAAAGAAAGATGTGAAATCCTAGAGTCGAAAATTAAATGCTTAATAATGAACGTTAATAAACAAATTTTGCATTACTATATAAAAAGACTAAATTTTTCAAAAATATATATAGCTAATATAAATAAGTTGTTTAAAAAGCCTAGGCCTACATTAATATATGGCTATTTTAAAAGGTAATAATCCAACAAATAAATAGGTGGATAAAACGGGACATAAAAAACTCTATCCCGTTTTATCCAACTCACAAGTGTCCCGTTTTGTTCGACTCTGACACTTTTTGAAACAAACATGGCTGCTGCCTAAATATGAAAAGAAAATTAGATAGACTGCACATCAAAATATTGGTAAATAAATGATTAATTAAATTTAATACTCACCGGAAGTTTATTCCCATATGTGTAGGCAGTACAATGTAAAAAACAACGCACGCAAATGTAGAAAATGGCTAAAAAATAGAGTAAAAAAATTCTGAGACTTATAACTTTCTATCAAATAGTGATCTCGAGGCGGGACGCACCGAGAATGATATAATCACGGTCGAATAACACGTTTCTGTCGTTGTCCACAAGATAGCTGCAATAGTCTGGTCCCAAGGCGACGTATCCCGTTTTGTCCGACTATCCCGTTTTATCCAACTCTCCCCTATTCATTATTACTTTTTTCTAAAAAGATTAATTAGTATTAGGCAAAAATCAAATTAAAAATTTTTTTTGAAAAAAAAATTTCAATAATTCCAGTTTTTGACACGAAAATAATCAACTTAATCTAACTTCTTCTACATGTTACAAGAATTAAATTTGAAGTCATCAAACTCGAATACTCTTTTAAATTTAAAAAAAAAATCAAAAACTAATATTTGATTTACTATAACCAACGAATATCCTTAAAATATCGAAATTCCTTATACAAGCCTTGTATTTTATTTATTTAACATTATATCTATTTTCCAGAGTTAGTAAGTTTTAATGGAAAATATTTTTTTAACCTACTGATTGTTCTTCGTGAAAAAATTGTCATTTTAACCTGCTGTCTTCCCTGCTTAGCAAAACCTTTTTTTTTTATGTTTATTAGATATGAAAATAGAGTATTGGGGAGAAACATTCTCCTAATTTTGCTCATTTGCTAAACCGCCTGTGGGTTAATGTTTTTTTAGCATTCTTTAAGAAACATTCGCGATTGCTGCTTTTGTTTTAAATACATATAACAAGGTCATTTTTTGCATACTAATAACATGCCAATTTTATACTTACTACAGTTTAAAATGGAATTCTTATATTTAATTTAAGTATTTCTGATTTTTCTGGATTTTAATGAAAATAAATTAAAAAGGAAGTATCGTTAACACTAGATTGCCTAAGGAAGTCATTTTGACTGCTTTTAATTTCAATTAGAAAAACAATGATGTCTATAATGACACAATTTCTTAGAATTTTATGACTTTTTGTACAACATATAATTTTTTTTATTGTTAATATTTACTAATAACTTGTTAAATAACTGTAAATAATATAAAAAATGTTAAAAATTAATTTTAAACAAATTTATTTACGCATTCACAATCCTGTCATTTTGACTGCTTTTAGGCAATGTAGGTATATACTAATTTTCCGTCTTTCTAGTGTTAAAGATGAAGATTAACCATCACTAGTTAAAATTTCGATTAATAAAAAATAATATACTTCTTACGATAAATTTTTGTAGGATAAAATATATTCACCTCTATTAATTTTAACGAAATAAAGCACGCATTTTATTCCTGAACTTGACATATAAAAAATTTAATTAAGCCTTATTAGGTATAAGTATATTTCTTAAACTGTAAAATTGATTGCCCTAATTAATATTTTCCTTTATTTTTAATGAAGTTTTTTTTACAAATTAATTTAAATTGAGTCAGGAAAAGGAAAAACTGATTAATGACCTTTTAGAACAAAAATGTATTAAGAAAAAACAGTTTATGAAATTATTACATAAAACATTAATCTTAAAAAATTGCTAGTTCTATTATTTAACATTTTGGTAAAAAATTCATATAAATAGGTATTTTGAATGAACATTCTATAGTGAGTTTAAATCAGCTAGATATACAAAGATATTAGTTGAAGGGTTTTGAAGTTTCACTACGTATTATTGCTGTTATTATTTACATGCTTTTCCACAATTCCTAGTTTATGTCTTGCATCTTCAACTATTTTTGATAACATAATTTGAATTTTTTGTTCAAAATTTGATTAATAGTACGAATTTCTTTATTAAATATGAATTTCAAAAAAATTATAAAATATTTTTTGTAAGAAAAAATATGGATACTTATCACATTTTTGTATTTATTATTATAATTTTTTTTATTTGATGAGCGTATGCGAAACATTTTCACACTGTAAATCAAAATCTTCATGTTTTGAGTATTTCGGTTTGTCATTTGTAATTCTATACATTGTTTGTCAGAAATTTTTACTTTGTGAGTAAAAATATGTATTAATAAAAAGAAACAAAAATTTTTTTTATTTGAAAACATTGAAATCTATTGAGATAATTAAAACAATGTTTTGTAAAGAACTTTCTTACAAATTATGAAACTCTTTTTAATTTATTTTTATTACCTTCAAATTCCTTCAAAAAAAATTTTATCGATACTATTTTTAATATTTAAATGACAATCAAAGTTCTCTTTATCAAATTAATTGATTTCTTACGATATAACATACTATATGTACCATTTTCTATACACTTATTTCAAGTTTCTAATTCTTGTAACTTCTGCGGATTCAATCTAAATGCTATGTTATGTTTAACTCCAAAAAGAGTGGTGTCGTTGCTTACAATTTGTAATATAGAGGGACAATAAAATCTAAACCAATTTGTTCTCTTTTTCTTTTTTATTTATAAATTATGTTCCATGTATTATTATATATATTATGCTCTAAATATTATTGGTATTTACATCTTTATTTGTTTAAGCAAAATATTAAATCAGGTCTAAGGAGAAGATAGAGAAGAATTGGTTCATTCTTTACTCAATGCTTAAGCTACGATTCCCCACCTCATGACGTCACGCCGCACACCGATTTTAAAACTCACAATTAAGGGATATGAAAACCTAGCTGTTTATACTTTCTGTAAGAAATGAGTTGAACGTTCGACACCTTTACCACTTTTCCGGCTCTACGAGAGCACCAAAAGTAATTTTTACCGAAACACTTTGGTAATGATTTTGGTAAAATTAACGAGAAATATGGCTTTATACTGTCCGAATAAAATTGGTGAATGTGGTAAAATTTGTTAATTTCATTATGATACCTTTAAGTATGGCATAAAACCATTTATTCGGACAAATTTCATTTTCAATTTCGTATTTTGTTTACTAAATGTGTGATAATGAAAAGTATTACTTTGAAAACCTGAATTTCTGATCTACCTTGATATTTTTTTTAATTACTAATTAATATTTTTTTAATTTATTGGTTTTGGTACTTTTGAACGAAACCCAAATGAATAGTTTTAATACTGCATATTTTGGTTATATTAACCAAAATTACAGTTTTTTTATTAACCACAAATGACATGACCATATATTATGGCAATTTTACCAGAATTTCTGTCTTCGTGCAGTAAAATACTTGTTTTCAATTTTTCCGCCACTTTTTGCTTTCGTAAAAGTATTGCTAATAAACCATCACATTTTTAGATATTATTAGAAAGATATGAACAGTAATTGCTCATTTTATTTGAACTTGGGAAGAATGCATATAACACTTTTGAATTAAAAGAGCATCATTATTTTATTATCAGCAACTAAAGTTTCAACTTAAATTTAAATAAACTTTAGCTGCATTTGCAACTTAAACTAATTTTATACTCTATAATTTTTTTCTCCACTTCATTAAATAAAAGCAGATAGGTTATCATTTATTTAATTTTCATAGCATTTTTTAATCAAACACAAATATGTTATTTTCTATACACAGTTTATAGCTTATACTTTGTGACTTTAAATCTATAAAACTTTCCCTATTCTAACACAGCTTAAAGATAAATAGAGCTCCAAACAAGTTACATTTACTCAAAGGAAAGTACCAAAATCCTTCCACCCCTTCGTAGATGTTAATTAAGATAACCTTGATTGGTTATCCGATGGTGAAAGTCAGAACTTTTACGATGAGTGGTGAGAAGATGTTCGTTGATTAAATCTGATATATACTGGTGAATAGTATTAGCTCAGATATTACACGATTAGAAAAAGAGAAAAAAACTTATTACGGTATTTTTTTCTAGGAAAAAGACGAACAATATTATTAATATAGTCTGGATCGATAACTGAATATACATAGTTATTATCTGATTAAGTTCGTTGAAAAGTTTCACAGTAATGAAATATAAATATATGTTTCTTCTAAACATATAAAAAAAACATGCAATAAATTTTTTAAACAGATTAACTAATTAATAAGAATGTAAATCGCGATAGATGTAGTCACGAAACGAAAAATCCTACATTTAGTTTTTTTTTACTTCCTTTTATAATTATCTACTTCCTTTTAAAACCTAAATTTTGCGACGTAAAAAAACATGTTTTTTATTTGTATAAATATTTAGCACACCAATGCTTTTAATATTATATTACATTAATATTAAGCGATTACGAGAACCTATTTTATACATACTACTTGTTTTAATTTAATTTTCGATAAATTCAAATTTAAATTTTTAAAAGGAAAAAAATACTACTTGAAATTAGATGAAATATTTCTTCCCTGAAACTTATCAAATAGTTTACAATTTTCCCGTCACTAAACAAATAGTTTCGACTTTTTATATGGGAATTAAATATATTTTTCTGAAAAAAATGTCAAAATTTAATCTCTTAGAAGCTTTTTAATTTTTTTTTCTTGCTACAGAACAAAAAATATATGTCGAAAATACATTTTTATTATTGATTTGAAATCTAGCTATTCGTATCATTTTCACCAAAAAGGGAAGGAAAAAAAATCAACCTCTTTTGCACTTTCCGAGTGAACGTGGCGTGAATGTTTCCTACCCATAAAAATAAACTCAAAAGTTACCTTAAAAGAAGCATTTCTGAAGACATGAAACATCAGACATCTGAACCCTACATATAACTATCGTTTTGACTGTAGAAAAACAAAAAAATAAATAATTTTTTTGAAATGAGCATTTAATGATGCATTTTCAGAAATCGGGTTTTTGAGCAAAATTTTAATATTTTTAATCAGATTGCTTTTAGAGCCACATGCTTCGAGCATTTCTTATAAGTAAAGTACATAAAATTATTATGATTGCTCATATTTTATTATAAATAATTTTACCTTTCCTTTTTCAAATAGCGTCTTTTGAAAAAATTTCAAAGACGTATCTTTTCCATAAGGAAAAAAGTGTAGAAACTGAACGAAATTTTTCTTGTCTAACTTCTATTGGAAAGTACTCCATCATCCCTACATCATCGACGTTTAATGTTTTGTAATTTTTACCAATAATTTTGCATTTTTATGAAGTTAATGAATTTAATAAAAATTATTAATTTATGGCTTGTTATTCCAAAAAAATGAGGATTGTGTACGCAATTTTTATTTCTAAATCTAAAAATTAATTTCTTAATTAAACATGCTACCAAAAAAATATTATTTTGTATTTCACATGCAGCGGACTATCTACTTGATATTACTATCTACTATCATAATTACACAAATAGCTAAAAAATATATTTGTTTTCAAATACTATAAAAATAGTAGAATTGTTGTCCAAACTCGTTTAAAGAAAATTTGTCAGAGCAAATCAAAAACTTATCCTGAAGGCACGTGATACACGACAGCTAATTTCTGAGCAGATGAATTTGATATTGTTTCCGCTTCACCAGTGATAGCAATTATACCTCTGACAGGGAACTTTATCCTTATAAAAGCTTAGAGATGAAGATGTAATTGAAAGTGTCCATTCCATACGGTGCCGTAAGCATCTTTTCAGTTAAGAAGAACTTATTCTTAACTAATTTAATTTAATTTAATTTAAATATTTACATATTAATGAATCAAGAAGAGAAGATGTAAGTTTTTATGCAATATATCAGGAAGAGAAAATGTAAGTTTTACGTCTAAAATTAGAAAAAAAACAAATAATTTAAAATTCCATAAAATCTGTTTCTTGGATTTTACATTGAAGAAGTATTAATATAATATTATTGTAAGCGAAAATTTACACAAGGGAAACAAATTTTTGTTGCATTTATACAAATACTTGAACTTGCCGAATTCGGGTGGGGTGTTTCAAATTTGAAATTTATCTAATACGTGCCTGTAAATGTCGTCATACGCGGCTAGGGGCGCTTCCCCTCTTATGAACCATTCAGATTCACATGAAAAAAACAGCTCATATTAAGAAATCGTCTCCAGCCGCGACATTCCGGGCATGGTTTCATATTCAATTCTTATCCTGAGAATGTGCCTTAATTTCCCTACGAGTGTGTCACAGCATTTATGGGATCCGTTACTATATAAAACGTTTTTAAATTGAGCATTTCAACAAAAAAACTAATAACATCACTTTAATAAAAAGGGAAGCTAAAAACAAGAAACCAGTTGCAGATTTAAAATCGACGGTACGAAAATATTTAAGATCTGTTAAAAAAAAATCTCATACAGCAGAAGAAGAATAAATTTCTCCTCAGTATTATCGCTTTGTAACATTTCCATCGTTAATTATAGAGTTATACTTAACAAATTTCTTTTAAATTAAACATTTCTCGTGTTTTTCACTCTAAACTAGTAAAGAATACAAGGAAATAAATTTTTTTTCAGCTGGATAAAAAATCAGCGAGACAGTAAACCTAGTTAAAACAGCTTCAAAAATCAGAATTGTGATATTATACACTACCAGCTTTTTTTCCAGCAGCTACTTGTCAACCAATGAAGTCTGTATGAGAAGTATGGTTCCTCATGTTTGTAACAGTCAATCCTTATTGCGCACCAGCTGCATTTACAACTTAGGTAAGCAGGCACCCATCGATCTGAAGCAGGATGGGTTTTAAATCACTTATAAGAATAAACCACAGTTCCTTTGCAATGAGAACGCAACTTAAAATTTATATTAAACTAGCTGGATATCCATCAGCCTTCATACGGGGTGAATAAAAAGAAAATAATCAATTAATCACTACTGATGAAACACATTTCAAAATCAATAAAGGCCACTCTAAATGAGAAAGAACCTATTCTTCATTAATTTTGTTATATAGTTAATTATTTATTATAATTATTACTTATCATCAAAATTAATTAAACATCAGTGACGTCAATAATAGTTTGGCAATTTCTTGCATTTCTCCTAAGCGAATTAAGGGCAATTTTGCTTTTCCATGCATAGCTTTTTTTTAATTTCAATAACCACTTATGTTAAATTATTTCGTTTTATCGAAACGTATTTTAAGAGTATAACTATAAACAAAATAAATGCTCGGTTTAAAATAAATTCATAATAAATGCATAATATTACAGTGATTTTTCACCCTATGCTACCACGTTCAAATGGATTATTTAAATAGTCTGACACACAGAATAAAATAATTGAATATGTACGTGCAATGAAGTCCTTTTTTATCAAATAGAGATACAAGCTACTTCACTAATGTTACATTTATAGTATTTAAAAAAAACAGTATCGTCTAAAATTGAGTTTAAAATGATGTCTAACGCTTGACCGATGAGAAGATTCCAATTTTAAAATTACTCTTACGAAAGAACTATTTGAAAATTACAAACGAATTTTAAGATCAAGAGCTAAGTTTGCTCCTTGGAACCGCTATCCAAGTTTCAGGATAAAGGAACCAACAGTCCTTGAGTTGTAATACACACACACACACAATGCTCGCTTTTAATCATCAACTTAGGTTCCTTTTCCTTTACATAGAAAAATCTTCAAAGCCGTCAATATAAACTATTTGTTTATTTCAAATCTAATGAGAAGTAATCTGACACCGAGTTTAGTTTGAAACATACGAGTAAACGGGAGTGAATATATTATAATTCTCTTGCCAATGTTGCAGTATTTTTCCAGAAAATTTTGTCTGCAATAAAGATTTCTTCTAGAAAATAAAAATAAAAATTTACTTTGCTTGTATAAGTGGCGACGGAAAAGCATTGTAACAGAAACAAATAACAAAATTATTTCAGAAAATGTTTAGCAAATGTTTTTAGAGAATTTCTTTGTTTTAGTTTGATGGAAATGTATCCAAAGAGAATTCATTTACGTTCAAAAAACGAAAGAAAATGGAATGATTGGATCAGAGATCGGATAAGAAAGATTTGGAATTGCATTGAAAATGCTGAAATAAACCTGGAAAGCACATGCCAAATAAATACCAAATCCGTTTCTGTGTTAAAATGGAAACTACAATACAAGAAGGGAATTGTTTCCTTTTATTCGCATTCTTTATTTCTTGCTTTAAAGCTTATTTTGTAACTTTACCTATTTAAACAAATCTCTCGCAGGAAAAAATAACTCATCTATTATTAATTTTGAAAAAGAAATATTTCTCAATGAAAAATAAGCTCAAACTTATAATCAACGCAACACATTATGTTATACTTGGTAAAATAAACAGTTTTATAAATATACGCTTTAAACCAGACATCCAAAAAGAATTCGATCAAGGGGAAAAAGTAGTAAGCGCCCACCTCTTAGTAAGTTGTAAAAATTTGCATGACTCGATGCATCCAGTTTGGATAGGAACTTAACAAGGCTGCCTGGACAAATGAGGTGTTGTTTCCGATGAAACTAAGGTCTCGAATGAAATTAAGTTCAAAGTGATGGGACTTTGAAATTTTTGGCTTTAATAGCTTTGTAGTTGTTAAAATGGTTTTGTGTACAAAATGTGTAATTATTGTCAAGCACCTGCTTTGGAGTCTGATATTGCTATCCAAGCAAGTGAAGTATTAGTTTTCGTTCCACCACTGAAACTTACTAGCGTTTCTGTCTGTTTATTAGATATCAAATTATCCTGTTCATGAACAAGAGTTATACAAATTTTTAAAATCATAAATTAACTTATCTTGTTGAGAATAAAATAACAAAGATTATAGGATTTATATACACAAAAAATTTTGATATCTATGGTTTAGAAACGTAAAAAAGAGTTTTAAATATAAAAAAAACAATCAATTAAAAATTGAAAAGCATAAGAAAATTTTAATATTGAGATAACTGTGTTCTATTGATTTAAAAATGAAATTTAATTTTAGCAAATTATGCTTTTTGCTATTATTAATTTAAATCAATCTGGTTCAACATTTTCTTTTCAATTGTGGCTTGCAATAATACACAGCATAAAAGAACTTGGAAGAGCCGTGTTGCTTTTGGATCGTTGAGTGATATTTGATTTTTTAATAAAAGCAAAAAAATAACTATGTATGTTATTTGATTGTAATCATTTCCTAGAATGGATGCATAGAATGATATATTCAAATAAGCAATATAATTAAAGGCACAATTTTTAGTTATTTCAAGTGTTATTACGAGCTGAAGTTAGAAAAATAATATTGACCCATCCTGTTTTAGCAATTAAATTGCAAAAAAATATCATTTTAAATTTTTTATTTGTTTGAATTTCATTCGAACATGCGATTTCAAGCATCTAATAATTAAAATATAACCCTTAATGTTGTAAATACACAATTAGTTTAAATTTTGTCAAAGTTATATAAATATATTATAAAATTTGTCTATACTGTTCTTAGAACAAATTGAAGGCTATGTGAAGATGATTTTACGAAATCTAAATTTTTTCCATTTCGATTAGAAATAAAAATATAGAGCAATGCTAATGAACGTATGCAATTCGCATTAATTTATTTAAAGTTTCAACCTACCATTAAAATGAATTGTCTCCATTAAACATTCATGTACCTAATCTCTTACTCGAAAATCACACCGTAGCTCTTAGTTTAATACCACATTCGAACAGTATTTAAAAGAAAGTTCTGGAATTTAATGGCTATTTTCTCCAATGTCAGTACTGATTTAGGAAAGAGATTTTTGTATTCAATTAACTTTCTGAACTATGTTCCACTTTTAAGGATAAAACACCGAATGAATAGAATACTTTTCAGATTTCACCTTTCAAATGCTGTACCAGCTTTTCAGATTCAAAGCTTATTCAGTCTTTTCTCAGCTTTAAAATTGAATTAAAGAATTACTTTAACAATTGTAATTCTTCAGCAATTGATTTAAAATGGATTTCGACGCTGATAATAAAAAGGATAGCACATTTTATTACCAGTATTATATTTTGAATTGTAAAAATGTTTCATTAAATACCCGATATTGAAATAAAGTTCAGATGAAGCAAATTGCAATTTAAGTGACTTTTAGTTATTTGGAAAATGCTTAAATGTAACGTAAAAGCTGTGGAATAAATTCTAAAAGCTACACTAACTAGATCTTTTAAAAGCAATGTGTAATTTTGCCAAAAGGTATTATTTCGTAACAATTTATCTTGGCCGGTATAGACAGGTAGGTAGGGTGTTGGTCCCATGTCTGGAAGGTTTTGAATTTAAACTCTGTTGACCAAAATCTCCGCATTTAGTAAATGGGGACTAATATACGTTAAACTTATCGGGTCAGAAGGTCCTCCATGTTCCCATTGCAAATCATACCGCTAGGGGTACTGAATTGGAGATTGATCATTTTCAGGTTCATGTCAAGATTACGATCTATGAATGAATAAATGGAGGTATGAATTGATCCGTATAAAAAACGGGTTGTGAAATATGTGTGGCTGAAGTTGTAGTCTTGGTCATAGATGGCGCCACAGAAAAACAAAAAGAGCTCCCTCTGCCCTAAATATGATTGGTTTCACCCAGCAATCTTGCTGGATTGGCAAGTGGTATTAGAAACAAAAACAACACGATTTAACTTGAATGTGAGTAGCAGAGTTGAGATTGCTGTTGGCTTTGATTGGGATCGATCCAAATGTTACATGTCATTATCACATTTCCATATGGTTATTTTGTAATTTCAGCTCTTTCTATTTTAACAGTTTCGAAGTTGTCATTTCTTACTTTAAACTTCATAATTTAAATTTTTTTTGCAGTTTATTATAGAAATTGACTTTGCTCTTTGTACCAAACTTTTTATAAATCATTAACCGTTTTGACCAGTTAAAATATTTGATTGTCACATATCTGTTTGTGTATTTCTAATTTGTTGTTTCACTTGATTCAAATAATAAATGACATTGCCACTCGACTATTTTGATAACACCAACGTTTGAAGAAAATTTATTTTGAACCTCATATCTTTTAAAGAGACTAAGTAAATTTCCATAAAAACTCTAACCCAATCTATTGTTATCAGCTATTATTCTCATCCTCTTAAATATATTCACGTTGTTGAATTAGCAACTCACCGAAACATTTATTTATTCAGAATAAGTTTTATTATCAATTCTTCAAATAGAATAGAATTCTTCAAATATCTACAAATTAAATTAATGTTATTTAATGTAAAGATCACTATGGTCTGTGAAAGTTTTTCATTTTATTCAATCTTTTTGGCATATCTATTATAAATAGAATTGAGGCTACGAAATATTTAGATGACGAAAAATATCCATAACTAAAGTTTACTTAATATCTAGAGCTAATTTCCAATTTCAGTAGATTTTATACAAAATAATATTAAATGAAAAAAAATGAGTACCAAGCATTCTTGGGGACAGAACACTAGGGGTTTCACGTTCGGCTGGCCACCCGGATCAACTGTTCCTCCATCCCCAAAGCCCAGTCAAAGTCAGGAATCTATCTTTGTAAGTAGGCACAGTAAGTAGGCTTGTTGCACAATGTTGTTGAGACAGAAATAGGCACAGTAGGCCTTGTATTTCATAGGATGTAAAGTCACTTAGTTTAAAAGAAACTATAAGTAAGTGAAATAAAATTTTAAACTGAAAAAGTAAGTACTTATACTAATTTAATAGTCATTGTTATGAGAAATCTACGCACAGAAAAAAAAATTCCGTTTCTTTTCCCTAATTCCAAAAATTTTATTTTAAATAATATTTTTTTACTCAACGAAAGATATTTATTTATTTAAAGATAACCTATTAAAAAATCTCACGGGAATAAAAAATATTTTTTAAAAAAATGCATTTCCATTTAATTTATATTCTTTTCTTACCGTTAAATACGTTTTCAATATTTGAAGCTGAAAATGCTGTTAAATTAAAACTAAGCTTTAAAAGTTTGGAAACAGTTATTTTATTCCCGGCTGTTTGAAATATTTTCATCATATGCAACTTTATTACAATAATGATGATGATCTGCCATAAAGGAGAATGGAAAGTACTTAAGTTAATGTATTTTTGTTTACTTTTTTTCAAAATAAAATATACTAATAAAAAGAACTTTTTGTCTCTGAAACTGAATTTATTAAGACTTTAACATTTATGAAAATCGATAAAAAGCATAAATATTTATTACAATTTTCCTAAAATAATTTTATTAACAAAACCTAAACTGAATTTTTTATTATGTCCATTAAGTAGATTTTTGCACCTACTTAAGAATAGTTAATGTAAATAAAATATTAAATCCATGCTAATTTTACGATGTGTACATTTTGAAAGTTGTAAATGATCTTAAAAGTTTCATGCATAGAGAATTGATTAAATGAAAGCAAAACCATCAAAAAGATGCACTTTTCGCCAATTAACGTTTACTACAGATTCTGTTTTGCGCTTTATTAGGAACTTAAGCATGAAAAGAGATGTGATTAGTTAGAATTCCCACTGGAAAATGTATATTACATATACCAATGAAAAATATTAAATAAAATTAATTACATGCAGATTGATTACAAAATTAATTAACTACTTACGTGCAGAAATTAATTACATTCCAATAAAAAGAAGTAAAACCTTCCACTTTTGAAGAGAATTAGGAATTTTGAACAGAATTTGTAGGTCTAACATTTTAGCCAAAGAAATTCCCCGAGTATGTAAAAAATTTGATTGTTACGTAGCAAATGAAGGAGCCAAAAGCTATTCACTTATAAATTCCAAATCATTACGTGTTTTCCAAGGAAATGTACGATCAGGGTATGATTTTAAAAGAATTATTTAGATTTGATTAACTATTGTGGTCTTGTAGTGAATAGTCTTTTTGAATTTTTAAACGATGCTTACATTATTCAAATTTTAGAAATGAATATTAGAATATGATGCATATATTAAAAAGGAAAGTTATTCAAATATTAGAAAATCATAAAATAAGATCATCATTCTAATTATTCAACCCGATTTTAATTGCAGTCATCCTAATCAACCTACCTATCTTCTTCGCACTAACTGGCACATGAGGTCTCAAGTCTCTTTTCCCAGGCACCCCTGTCCTGTGCTAGAGCAGGAGGATAGGAAACCTACCTGCCTATCTTCTTCACACTAAGTGACACATAAGGTTTCAAGTCTCTTTTCCCAGGCACCATTATCCTGTGCCAGAGCCGGAGGATAGGTAGCCTACCTGCCTGTCTTCTTCGCACTAACTGACGCATAAGATCTCAAGTCTCTTTTCCCAGGCACCTCTGTCCTGTGTCGGAGCAGGAGGATAGGTAGCCTACCTACCTAACTTCTTCACACTAACTGCCACATAAGGTCTCGTGTCGCTTTTCCCAGGCACCTCTGTCCTGTGCCGGAGCAGGAGGATAGGTAGCCTATCTACCTAACTTCTTTACACTAACTGACACATAAGGTCTCAAGTCTCTTTTCTCAGGCACCCCTGTCCTGTGCCAGTACTGTTCCCTCCATCCATCCATTTAGTTTTGCTTTGCACAAATCTTGGTGCACGTATCTTTGTCAAATAAGTTTTGGTTTTCCTCTTTTACGTTTTCTATTGGGTGCCCAAGTAGCTGTGAAGTTAACAGGGCTATCTCATTTTAAATGAAGGATATATCCAATCCATCTCCATCTTTTTTTTTTTAAATTTTTCTCATAAATGGAGAATAATTTTCTAAACGTAACAATTATTTCAGTTTCCGACGTCAATAAGCAATTCCTTAATTCTCAATTTTAAATTTCAGACATTTGTTCTTGCATTCTTTTTAAGGAAACGAAAATTTTATTTTGACACTTTCACAACCCATTTAAATCGAATGTTAATTATCTTTTTAAAAAAAAAATAACTAGTTTAAGTTTCCTTTCAAGTATTTCAGCTTTCTTTTCTTTCAGAAAACAGGAAAATATTTTCCAGAACAGATTCCACCAAAAAGTAGAAATAAAGGAAAGGTCAGAGCACAAAAGAGAGCAAAATAAAATGCTCAGAAAAGAGAAAGAAGTATTTGAAACTATCTCTTCGCTTGGCACGCCAACGCTGTCTTTCGAAGCATTTGTCACATGAGGTCAAATAGCTTTTTCTAGCGGAAGGGACAACCATAGAATCTGGCAGTAGTTCTTATCTTATTGGTGAACAAGCACAACATGGAAGAACTTCTTTTGTTTTTTCTTCTTCGATTCAAGTTACAATACCAGTCTTAGTTGTTTTCAGCTTGATAGAAGTTTTTTACATAGGGTTTGGTAATAATAATATAGTTTATATAAGTAAACTTGATAATGTAATTTTTGCTATAAATAAGAAACAAATAAATTATTAAATATTTTACATATTTTGCAATAATGTATTGATTTTTTAATAAAAACTTAAACATTGCAATTTACTGTTTCTTTTTTTTTTACTAAAACCATCCAGGTCTCATAACGTGCTTTTATATAAATAGCAATTTAATGAAGTTTATAAGCAAAACTACCAGAATATGATAAAAATTTACCGTATTTCTATCTCTATGGAAACACCAAAAAATACAGTAGTACAAAAAAAAACAATACCGAATGGTATTTTTTTTTTTTTGGTAAATAGTTAATAACCTTGAGAATAACCTTGTTAAGTATTAAGTAATAACCTTGCTCTCTAGTAGTAAATGTGGTAAAATTTGATCGAATTTAGTAATTTTAATATACCTTAGAATATGGAATGAAAACCATTTATTCGGTTACATTTACTTTTTAATTTTGTATTTTTTGTATAGTCTGTGGTAATAAGAAATATAATTTTGAAAACAAGAATTTCCGGTTAACTATTATCATATCAAAGGAAAAAATTATCATATGAATCATTTTTATTCCGTATAGTTTGGTTTTATAAGCAGAATTATGATTTTTTTTAACCAGAAATGTCAAATAAAGTAATTTTACCAGAATATTTTTCTCCGTGTGGTTTGCAGTAATATATTAATTTCTTTTTTCTATTACAATCTTTTTTTTTCTTCTTTTTTGCTAAAAGAACTATTCTCAACTTGATCATGCAATTTTATATATAAATAGCAACTAAATGAAAATTCTCATAACCTTTTATGGTTTGAAATACATTTTGATGAAACGCTTATAATCTCTTTCTTTTACTATCAAATCTAATTTCAACATGATTATGTTGCATAATAAGAAGTAACAAAATGAAGTTAGTAATAACTTTGCATGTATTTATGTTTAATAGTCTATTATTTTAAATAAAAATTTTAATGTTCTTATCTTTTATTTACCACTGAAACTATATTTATGGAATTAAAATCCGTGTGGAACAATATTTCATGGCATTTTCTTTTTTTTCACTAAATATAGTCTGTTAATACGTAGCACTATTCATTTCTAAAAGGAATTCTTTTTTTTACATTTTTTTTTAGTTTCATACCCGAAAAAGTGTAAGAATAAGAATTTATGGCTGCAGTACAATGTTAGAAATTTCTCGGAAAAAATGGTTAAATAAAAATTTATTAAATTGCCATTTTACCATATCAAACCAAAACAGTCAAATAATCATAAAAAGATAGTCTTCAAACTGTTAATTGTGAGAAAAATCTTTTATTGATCTCTTAAATATTTCATTGATCTCTTTTATTTTAATCTTTTATTGATTTTTATTTTTATTTTTTTTTGCATTTTATAACTTCATTAGATTATTTCTTAAAAATTGTTATAGGCTCAGAAATTTTACAAAAAAAATTTTTTTTTATCATTCGGACAATTTGAAAGTTAAGTAATTTGTTTAATATAGATTATTTTCGCGATTAAATTTTTTCTATCGCCATAACACAAACCGTTAACGGGAAAAAAGCAGTTTGTTTCAAAATTTATTTCTTCTCTGAGTTTTTAAAAATAGCGACTAGTATACTTAAGTTGGGACGCATTTTTTTTATTATTATTTAGAATTGCATGTATACTTATTTTTCTAGTTTATGGTTCGAGATTAGTTGTACTTATATTACAATGTTTTTACTTTAATGTTCTTAAAATAAAAATTTTTCTTCGTTCCAGTATTAAAATAGAGTCGGAGTTTTGTCAGAGTGTTAGGAGTATCGAAAGAGGAGCCATCAGAGTAAAGGTATGTTACTTTTTATGTTATTTCTTTTTAAATATTTCAGTACGTTTGTAATAATAAAATTGTTTTTAATAATAAAAAAACATCGTTAATCCACGAAATAAGAGCCGAATTGGCGAGATTTCAAAATGTCGCCTAGGGGTGGGCTATTCCAGGATTTAACCAGTTATTTTACCTCGTCAAATTCCCAGTTTGTCGTTGAAACTTTGTGAACTCCAGACAGCTGCCTCATACATTTTATTGTAAGTTTAACAGTTTTAATAAGTTTCTGGAGTGAATTTTTGAATAATGATAATTTTATTGTATTGTACCCTTTGTACAGTTTTCTGCACTCCTTAATATTTTCAAGTTTCCACTCGGACTAAAAAGGTCTAGTAAAATTACCGTAGAGAGTGGTAATGGCAGTTCTTAAAAATTAAACATAATTTCGTTTATTAAAACACCAACATACGGTTTTTAGCCAATTCATTTTGTAATTTTTCCAATTATATAGTATCAGTTTGCCGGAAATTTTAGTTTCATAAATTATAGTGCTTATTGCCACACATTTTGTAGAAAATGCAAAACTGAAAAGTAAATCTCACCGAATAAATGTTTTTTTATGCCATGCTCAAAATTTTTATAATAAAGCTAGCAAATTTTATCTCATTTACCAAATTTTATCACATATTATGAAACTATCTTATAGCTAATTTCACCAAAATCATTACCGAAGTGTTTCGGTAAAACTTACCTTTTTTTACTTTTCCCATAGAGCTCGAAACGCGGTAAATTTTACCATATGATGGTAATTTTGACTACATTTCTTTTCTCAGAATAAGTCTTATTAGACTTACTCAGTGAAACAAAATGCAGCGTAAAGTTGAATATTCAAAACAGTGATACCGCTCTTATGCTTCATTTTATATGTTCGAAAACTGCGTTCTGCCTATCAAATAAATAGAAAATTTTATATAATAAAATATTTCCAATTATAAATAACATTGCTATTTCAAATTAAAAATTCGAAGAAAAAAAAGAAAAAGACGTTTGAACCAATTGACTTTCTTCGTTCCCAAGATATTTCGGATATTAAAAATATACTGAAATTTCTCTACAAAATGGTTAAATAACAATTTATTTAATTTGTTATTTTACCACATTCAAACAAAACAATCAAATAACCGTAAATAAAATAATGTTTAAAGTGTTAACTGTAAGAAAAATCGCTTATTAAATGTTTCTACCTAATATATATGGTTAAACAACAAGAATTTTTCTCGCACCAACTAGGCCCGTCTCATGAGGAACCTTAGAAAATTATAACACAAAAAATCTATTACAATATTAATAAATTTCTTAAGTTTTTAACTACGATAAGAAGTGCATCAAAGGTGACAATAAAGTTTATACAAGTTATTAATCGCCGTAAATAATTATACAAATTATTTACTCGCATAAGCTACTTTAGTTATGAATTACATATTTAGTTATTAAAAATTGACTTTATTTTTAATAAATAATTACGTAAAATACGAATTAAAATGCTACTAAGAGATCATCACTATATCTTTTAAAAATGAAGTAAATATTTAATTAAAATATTTGCCAGAACTTGAAACTAAAAAACATGCTTTAGTTTATATTTTGTAGCCCATAAATGAGCTGTATTTTCCCCTCACAATCCCTGTCAATCAATTTGCCCAATAACTTACTACATGAGATTAAATCCACAAACTAGAATCTATCCTCAGTTGTATTTGCGAACAATGTTTAACATGCTGTTGTCTCTTAGCACCGTTGTATTTGTCTTCCTGACGATTCACTGAACTGAACTGAAGAGGTCTTCACTGAAGCGCAAGGAAATTTCCGTTCTTTTCTCGCTTGCGGCCATCTTTTTCGATTGCATTTGGGCACTGTTACAACGACTTTTAAAAAGTTTCGTTCTTCTTCTTCTACGCTGTTCATAAAGAACGACGATTGATAACCTTGATTTACCATTTCATTAATCCGGCTGAAAACACTTGTAAAATAAAATTTTATGCATTTTTATTTACATACTCAAAACATTTTCGTCATATTTTTATTATTAATGTATTTATATTAAACTTAATGAATGAGAATCGAATATATGTATTTAAAAATGTTGCTTAAACATTCCCTATAAAGAAGTTTTACGTAAGAGTCAGCTCAAAACAGTTTATCAGGCGTCGTATGTAAAATTACAGAGAATCAAAAACGGTTTAAAAGTAATTTCTCTAAAAACACGGATAACATTTTATGGGAGAATAAGTAATTTTACAAAAATAAAGTAAGTATAACTCTGTAAGTTAATTCTACTGCAAAAAAATTCCGGATCAAATTACGGTACAAAGTACTTTGGGTGCATCATCTATAAAATCCATTTTTACCGAAAAATATTCTACTGTAAATCTTTACAGTAATATTTATTTAATTAGAGTGATTCAGTGGTTTTACAGTAATTTTTACTGTAAAAATTATGGTAAATCATATTTTCATTCTGTAATAGGCTCCTGTGAAAATGGATTTTGAAGTACTGGCACACAGAGAGACAATACTTCTTGCAATTATTTTTTACAGTGCAGTTCTAAAACCATCAAAACATTGCATTAAAGTGATATCTGAACCACCAAAACATGATCGGAAAAAGTGCAACCAGTTCAGAGGTAAAAAGCACAGATAATCGAACCCCGGCCGCAGTCGTGGTAGATAGAAACTCTTCCCATCACCCCAATTGGACTGCTAGTTACATTAGAATTAAATAAAAATGCAACGAATGACTTGAAAAAGTTCCTTTAGGAAAATACACAGGAAAAACAAGTATTTACCATCAATATTTTAACGAGTAAAACGGCAGTCTGCGTCGAAGCAGGAACTTGCGTAATTTAATAAAGATTCTTGTTTTCCTCCTTTTCAACAAAAAAATCTTTCTGTGTACCTAAAACAATAGCAAGTCTTTCATTAATAATCCAAGACTTTCATCAATTCAATATAAAATTCAAAATGCTGTCATAAATGTTTCAATGCTTTTTTTCTATAAATGCTTAATTCTTTAATTCAGAATAGCTAAATGATGTATTTTATGATGAAGAAGACATACAAATAAGAACGTAAACATTAACTAAATTAGTTGCATACGGAAGACAAAATAACGTTGCTTATCAAAATTAGCGAAAGCATGCCCTTTCATAAAACAACTTTGACAGAATTTTTTTTTTGAGAAATCTGTCTTAGTAAAAAGTATGTCGTATTTAAAAAAAAAATTATGTTAGGCTTAGAAATAAGCCACTTATTTTTTGATGAGCCATTTCTGCATTTCATTATTTTTGACAATCATTTTATCACGAGAGGATGAAATATTTGGCTAAGCACAAACTCTCGAATATTTAACGGAACTGTTTCCGTAATCATTAGCCATTTCCAGGCTTTCGAGGAGTTCATCACTTCTTTATCTAATTTTAAAAACCAGTTTGTTTGTTTTTTTAAGATGGAGACAACTTTGATTATTTTGATACTTTTGATTTTCTTGAAATTTTCAGGATATTCTTTGTGTACAACTATAAGACTTGTGTTATATTATTAATATTATTTTTACGAAAAATATTATTTTTCGAAATATCAGAATTCGAAACTGGAAACCCTCTAGAACTCCAGCAGATTGCACAGTTTCGATCCTTGTGATGACTGAAGTCATTCTTGCATAGTAATTTTACTTGATGGTTAATCCCTAATTAATCGGGCAATCTATTTGTTGCATTAAGCCTCATATTTTTTTTCTATAAATATAGCATCCTTAAGCAACTGTAGGCAGTAATTGCCTCGTCTCGCTTTAATGAAATGTTAGCTCATCCCCGAGAAACGGTTTCATCAAAAATGAAGAAAATTCTGTGATTTTTTTTAATTCTTTACAATAATATGAACTTTATCTTTTGAAAAAATTTTTCGTATTGAATCATATTTTAAACTAATAACTACTTTAAATACTTCTTAAAATATGCAAGAAATGTTCTGTCTAAAATATTTATCACATTTACTATTCTACATATTACTTATCTTATCCCTTCCATAATGCTACAATATTTCTATCAATGCAATACATTTTAATTTTCAGGAACAATTTCGAAAGATTGTCAGCAGTGTAAATTGAAGAAATAATCTATAACTTTTTAGGCATTGACAACAGGCATAACAAGATAAAGACCTTACAGTTTTTTGCAGATATACGTTAAATTTATGTTAAGTATGTGTATCTCTAAACATTTGTCACCGATTAAATTACCATTTGACTAAAGCTACATATCATGCCCTTGTTATATCTAAATCCAAGTTTCATCACTAACATATTGACTCTTATATTTAGAAGTGAATAACTCGAGCAAATAACCGAAAACTTGGCTTCGATTCAAAACTTTATTACTTGACACAGATTTTGAAACTCTGCTGTAGAATTTATATACGCAAAGTGCTTTTGAAACATAATTCTGATTCGATAAAGGATAAAGTTTATAATTTTTAATGAGCAGTTTTAATAGTAGAGAAGAAGTAAGAAATAAAGAAATTTTAATTTGTTAGTTAACCGTAATTGGCATAATTAAATTAATTAACCATAATTCTGCCCTGTTAGAATTTTAATTCTGAAATTATGGTAAAATAACCGGCAGCAATCTGTGGATTCAATTAGCCGTAAAGTTTACGTTAAAAAAACATATTTTACCTTTACGGTTTTGAAACCATTTACTGGAAAGTGGAACTAGTCTTTTCGCTAGGTAATGGGCTTTTGAGAGTGCATGACACAAATTATGAATTCAGGACACTGGAAACTCTTCATGTGTTCAAGGGGATGGACTAAATATTGTTATGCGGCACTGGGATTCAAACCCATGTTCTGTTGATCCTGAGCCTGACAAATTAGTCTTCTTGGCTATAATATGTACCCATCTGCAAGGAGCTAAGTGGCTTTATTAGGTGTGCCTAGCGGTTGTGGTAAAATTCAGGTTTTTTAACCGTATTAGGTAAAAGCTTTTTTTCACAGTTAACAGTTTGAATACCACCTTATTTATGGTAATTTGACATTTTTTTAAATAAATTGTGATTTAACCATTTTTTTCGAGAAATTTTTCAGTGCATTATTACGGACTAATAAAGCAATTTAGTAAATTAAAAAATTGTAGTAATAATTACGAATATATGTAATGTATCACATGTGTATGTAGGAAACTTAGCAGACTTTAAAAAACAAAATTTTAATCGTATAAATTGCAACTAATGAACTGACTTATATTCTCCGTTAAAGGATTATTGACTTATTTTGTTAATTTTTATTCACTCTTTTAATAAAATCAAGGGTAAAGAATGATATTTTGGTTAAATTTAAATCCAAAGTTTTGATAAAGTTAAAAATCTCACAGTAAAAGCAACAAAAAGAAATTAAAATTCTTGAAAATAGTCACAATTCTGTTTCCCGTATTTTAAAAAATTACTTTATCAATAATTATTTATGAAGTTAACAATAATTATTTGTCAACTAGTAGAAAAAAAGAAAAAAGGTAATTATAATAAATAGATCAAATCAAATATTCTATTAATTTTTTCTATCATAATAATTTTATTTATTTATACAATAATAACAGTTTAAATAATAACAATTTGGTTAAATTGAATTCGAATCATTTGATAAAGTTAGAAATCACATTGAAATAGCAACAAAAATAATTTGAACTCGTGAAAATATTTGCCATTCTATTTCCCTTACTTTAAAGAAATACTTTATCACTAATTATTAATGAAGTTATGAATAAATATTAATTATGTAGTAGAAAAAAGACAAAAGGTAATTACAATAAAAATGATAAAATATAATGTTACATTTATGTTTTTCTATAATGTTAATTCTATTCATTTATACAATAAAACCAAGTACAAAGAATGATAATTTGGTTAAATTGAAATTGAACCATTTCATAAATTTAGAAATCATATAGAAGTAGCAACAAAATTAATTTGTAACCCATGAAAGTATATACCATTCTGTTTTTCCTATTTTAAAGAAATACCTTGTCATTTATTTTCAATAAAGTTATCAATGATTATTTATTAAATAGAAGAAAAATGACGAAAGATAACAGCAATAAATAGAATATATTTTGATATAAACATCTACAAAGCTATAAAAAGACACCGAAATAGTCAGAACAGTTATTTACAACTAATAAAAACATGCACCTTTCCATTTCTCTAATATTAAAGAATCCTCGAGAGGAGAAATGGAAACATCAATCATAATTATTTCCTTCATCCGCTCACTCATAATTTGGACTTATGTTCCATCCCATACCCATAATAACAGCCAATTACTGTCCTCAGATGATATCCTACGCTGTTTGTTTGATGCTTAAAGTTTGAAAACAGTTTCTGATACTACCAATTATTAATTATTTATGACAACTATTAAGTCTTCGGTTATCATTTGTTTTCGTACTGAAAATAATTATTAGGAATCATAAAGTGCTGTATTTATCATTATAATGGCTTAAGTAAATATATTTTTCAATCTTTTTTAAAAACATTTAAATTTAATACCTTTAAATAAGGTAGATATTTTTATTTTCTGAATAATTGGACCATTATAATATTATTAGTTAGATGAATGCTGTAAAATAATAATAAAGAAAAGGAGAAGTTTTAAAAAAATATTTAAGCAAAAAATTTCTATTCAGAAATATTTATGCAAATTGCTATTTTTTACCTCAATGTAGATTAAAAAACTCACTGACTGACTTATTTTGTTTGACAAATAATTCATCAAACTTTAAATTTCGCTTTCATTATATGATCAGAAAATACAAGTGTTGTTAAATCATGTTGGTTTCCAGCCACGCTGTAAAGAATTCCATCTCAAATTACAATAAAAAGTACTGGATTCCGATACTTTTTGTTGTAATTCATTCGGAAATATTACGAAACAAGAAATTTGATATAACATAAATTTACAGTAATTTTACTGTAATAATTACTGCAAAATCACTGAATTTTTCTAATTAAATAAATATCAGATAAAAATAATGGTATACTATTTTACTGTAAAATCCTTTACGAAATTATGGATTTTGATTCAAATTTCATACAAATTATATTTCCGATATAAAAGTATCACACATTATACGTTCAATACATATTTCACACGAATTGTTTTTCAAAAAAAAAATTAACATAGATTTTTCTTCTAACATAGATTTAACATAGACTTTCCTTTTTGATTATTTCGACTTAAATTAGACAAGAATTATTCGCTCGACATGACTTCCACACAGAGTATTATTTTGGCCTAAATTATGCACAAATGATTTTTTTAACCAAGAAGTTGAAATAAATTATTCTTTTAACTAAAATTACTTAAATTTATCTTATTTTAAAATTATTTAAAATTAAGAACATGAAATCAATCAACTAAATGTTTTTGACCACAGCTCTAAAATTTAAGAACATGAATAACATACTTAATATAGTATATTATGTATTTATAGATATTATAAAATTCTAAAAATGCAGATAAAGCATAACTATTAAATGTTTTAGTTCTTTGACAGTCTTGTTGGCCTGCTTCCTAAATTACGAACTTGGTACAGTAAAGTATTAAGCCCCACTTTTTAGAAGGTTAAATTCTTACATCAAATTTCATCACAAACACAGCAACTACTCTACAAACTAAATTACATCATTTAGTATTGTTTCCAGAGAGACATTTTTCAATTTTCCTAAATTACTACAAGATGACAGCACAATACACAAAAAACTTACTGTTCTTAACCAAAGCTGCGCTCCTGAATAACTAAGAAATATGGCTTATCATATTATTCTCAAAATCCCTTTCATGAAATGTGTTTAAAAAGTCACATTTTTTATATTTAAAAAAATCTTCTAGCTTTATAATCTTTTAACTTCTAACTTAAATCTTCTAGCTTAGCTAATCTTGTTTAATTAAATTATTGGGTCAATTCCTCTCGCTCTGAGCTTTTGAAGCCCGTTTTAGACTGTTCTGACGGTGACATTCGAAAATATACTTAGAAATTTAATCTCTTTTTTTATTCTAAAAGAAGAGTGGAGATATTTTATCCTTGTCTTTTTGTAATAAATAAACGGTTGTATGTGGTATTCAGATGTTTGTAAAATAAACTTTTCATTTTAATACAAAATATTTCTCAACACATTTTTACAGGTATTTTTATAATTCTCAACAGTATTTTTATAATTTTTTAATCAAAATAAAAATTCATATAAAATATACATTTAGAAATTGAGAATTTTACTGGTGCATTTAAAGTAGAATTATCAATCCTCATTTAGAAGGTATATTCCCTCAATTTCTAAAAATCCTTAATTGTATTTTATTATTCTGTAAGATTTTGACTTTTTTACTGTAGTATAATATTTTCAAAAAATATTTAAGATATTGATAAAAAAAATTATCATTAAGTAAAGAATAATGACGACCACGTGAAAATAATGAGTTGTATCAATTTAAAATACAACTGATTAACGAACTTGATTTACAAACTTTAACCCTGAGTGATTAACTTCTCAAAAGTTGAAGTAATTTGTAGCAGGTTCCAATAGCCTTTGAACAGGCCCGATCGTTTCTAGGAACGTGCCCAATATTAAACAAAATGTAAAAAAAATACTTGGCCCAGTATTAAAAACAAAGCCTGCCAATTTTTTTAAGTCTAAAGCAATAAATAAATTTGATTAAAAAGCAAATGCTCGTAATAACACAACATTTATTGAAGAGCCGTAGTGGCTCAGGAGATAGGGCATTCGCCTCCCAATGTGGTGACCCAGGTTTGAATCTCAGCTATGGCTGGTCGATCTGAATTCTGCTCCCTGCTCACACTGACACAAAAAATATCCTCAGTGGTAGATGGATCATTAGGTAGAGATCCCCTTGCTGTCGGGCAAAGCGTGGGAGGTTTTTCCACCCCATTTAACTCAAATGCGAGTTAGTTCCATAAAAATAGTCCTCCACGATGGCTAGTTTCTCCGAATGATTGATCCAGGAGTTCCCTTGTCTTCTTGGCTAGGTTCGAAGTTACAAGTCTACGGAGTTGAACATTGGTAGTCGTAAACTCAGAATTGGGTCAGCTAATCTACACCGGTTAGAAAATGAGATGAAGTCTTCCAGTTTTATTTCCAGAGCTATTCTCTGTTAATTAAAGTCATCATTAAACAGAAAAACCGCAATTTTTTTTTTAAATCTACAATAATAGATAAATTTGATTAAAAAACAAACGATCGAATTTAAAGCAACATTTATAATTTATATTTTAATCAGTATGACTACTTTTTTTTACGGTTTTTTTCAAAACGCCCTACAAAACTGTACTAAAACGCTAAACAAGATAAAACTCGAAATAATGATTTTAAATATTATGAGTAGTAGATTGCACTGTATTAAATAATGGAACGTTGTCACTACATCCCTAAATAAATATAGCTCTAACGCATTAAACTTAATGACAGTATCGCAACAGGATAGATATCGTTGGTGCTCTCAAATGAATATGGTGGTGATGAATTTGGTAATTCCACCGCCGGCTTCCGTGACACTCAACTCCACCAACTCCCCTATTACTCACATGTGGTCATCATATTTCCCTGGTCATTCAGGGAGGTGGTAGTGGTTATAAGCGGATCACAATTTGTCCCAAGTTTTAATGAAAGGAGTGCCGAGCGACAAATGGCTCTCATTTCAGTTGCCATGACAACTAAGATCCTGACCATCATTATATGAAGGACTTACCTAAATTAACATGGAGGCATTAAAGATAATTTTGAGCAATTTTTTTTTCATATGTCTTGGAGAAATTTTTACTGTAATGGTGAAGGGATTTATAAATAGAAAGATTTATTGAAGCAATTGTTTTAAGTGTAGCTATAAATACAATATTATTTACAAAAATATATGATTTTTTTCTATTGTTAGAAATGAATAGTTATTTAAAACAAACATAAAAAAACATTTTGTAAAAGATTGTTAGGGATAACTATTGGTTTCTAAGGTTATGATCAATATCAAGTTAAATCAACGTGTTTAATATATCAGAAGGGCAGCGTTTAAAAATGCCAAGTACAAAACTTTTAATTTAAATCATTTATTTTGTTATACGATAATATAATGTCCAGATATTCACTAATTAGCTAATTCCTCGATGTATTATTATCGAAATGTGTGATTATGATTACAGTTTTTCTTTACATTCAATCTCTCTTTAAAATGTTCTAAGAGCCGCCACCATTCTTTTGAGGTTTTAATGTTTCTTCACATTTTGTTTTGCTGCGCAAATGCTATTAGTTTTCAAAAATAAAAATTAAAATGGTGTGTAGATAAGCTTGCAAGAAGTAATAAAGAATGAAAAACTGAAGCTTGAACTGTCAAACCTGTAGGAAAGAATGCCATGCAGAACGATCTCATACCCTCAAAAACGAAACTACACAGAAGAAATTTAATGTGCTTAAAAGGTCATTTTTATAGGGTTTTTTTTTTTAATAAATTCCTCTTCTTTCAAAAGTTGCTTGCTTTTTAATTTTTTCATTTTTTTAAATTTTATATATATATATATATTATATTGAGAGAAATTTGTTGATGTCTAATATACATGTACATGTTAGCATTTATATTGAAATAAATCTAATGCAAGAGAGATAAAGACAGTTTCCTATTTGAATTGTTACATTGATATAAGTTTAGTGATTAGTAAGTTAAGTGATTAGTAAAATTAATTTTCATTTATTTGAGCGACACAATCTGTATTTCGTAGATGATTATTTTCGTGATTATTTTTTTAAAACTATGTAATAGTTCATTCGGTTACCATTAGCATTATAACAGAGTATTCTTACATAAAATTACACAACATATTTTCTAACAAAAAAAACTCTTTTTGAGAAAAATATTAACCTACAAGAGAAAAAAAATTTTATTAAACAACAATCATGGGGCAGAGTTTTCAAGTAATTAAAACGATGTTTTAATCATATAAACCAAAGATCGGAAATTAGAAATATTTAAATTTAAATGATATTCGAGAAGGAGACCTAACGATAATATATTATGGGAAACTGGAACTTCAACATTCATTGAAAATAGTTGAATCTCATTAATTAGTATTTGTTATGAAGTTTAAATCTATTTCAAGAATAACGTTTTCTATTACAAATATTTTTCAGAGAAAACTACTAAAAGAATATGTTTATCTCATAAAATTGGGTTATTAAATATAAATTTAAAAGTTAAATGGTATAAAGAAAACTAGAAAATGCATAATACCTTTTGAAGACATGATAATTTACTTTTTTTTAGCTTCATTTGTTAAAAAATTTCCCTTCTTTTATATTTTGATGTTTAATTTCTGACTTTAAAGAGTTTAGTTTTTTTTCAAATATTCTAATTGCTTCTTTGCTCGTTTTTTTAAAGAGTTAAATTTTCTTAAATGATTTTAGTTTCTTTTTTTAAAATGTTAAACTTGTTTAGTTTCTTTAGTTCAAAAATTTAGTTTATTCTGTTAAAGCGTTAAAAAAAAATTTTTAAAGTTTTCCACCTGTTTAGTTTCTTTTGCTAAAAATATTTTTGTTACATTTTAAATTTTCTGTTTGTTGTAGTTTAGTTTTTTATATTTTCTACTTTTTTACTTTCTACATACAATGTAAACAAGAAATTAAAAAGTTGAAAAAAATTTTATACCATCCAGAAAGTTCAGTTCTCTTAGTGCATTCTAGAAAGTGTTTGAAAATGAATATGGAAACACCATAGTTTCCATAAGGTTAAAAAGTTGAAAATCTATTTTCCTACCATTCAGAAAGTTTAGAATTTGAATTTAAAAAGTTCAGTTCATTTAGTGCATTCTAGAAGAAGTTTGAAAAAGAATATGAAAACACTCTGGTTAACAATATGTTTTTAATAAAAAACTTATTCCTCATCTAACAATGAGAAATTCCTTATAAGTATATATCTAATACACTCATTAGAAGAAAAGATGACATGTTGTACACATCATATTTTTAAATAATAAAGTGCGTGTCACTAAAAATAACATTTGTTCGTAAACTGGAACGTTAAAAACAGTAGTAATATAATGATTGGAAACGCTCCAAGAAGACAATAATTTTCATCGCAGTTTTGGCTGTCTTTAAATATCTCTCTTTTTTTGTTGTAAAATAGAAATCTAATATATTTAGTTAAATATATTTGTTTACATTGAAAATAATTAGAATAAAAATCAACACAATTACATTTACCAAATTAGTACTCAAAAACTTTGTGTTATTTAGAATTCCTTTTACAAATATTTTATAATGGCTTTGAGCTCTTTACTGCTCTTGTGTTAGTTGTTATGAAATTATTGTGGCTTTGTTTACGCACTTGGTTTGTGAATAATGGAAATCACTAACCATTTTTTACCTTCTTTATAAAATATCTTTCTTTTCTGGTGAAGAAGAACAGTTAGAATTTAAACCATGCAATACATGAAAGGGATTCTTTTTTCTATAGATGCCATGACTACAAAATTCAACTTCAGCTTTACATGCCATTTTATATTCCACTAAATATCTTTAACATAAGACATTTCTTTAAAAATAAAGTATAAGTTTGGTACATAACATTGAAAGAATTAAAACTACGCCTAGTAAAATATTAATAACTTTAATATGATTCAAAAAAGTACGTTATATTGCTACTAAGTTATTCTTTGCGGGCTAAATTGGTAAAAATGCAAGAAATGCCAATGAAGGTTTAAGATTTAGGACATATATATATATATATATATATACTTCA
>NC_092205.1:40561058-40600554 GCF_043381705.1 Parasteatoda tepidariorum
TATATATATATATAATAACTGTATTAAATAGCTGTATAAACAGAAAAATGAACAGAAACAAGGGAATCATACTGAGTAACATTGATTTGAGTATCGAGTCATGAACAAATAAGGTGCATTCTCTTAGGATAAAAACCTCATGGTAATAGTAAAAAGCTTGATAAATAGACCAGCCTTAAAAACGCAAAATATTATTTAAACCAAATTTTTTTAAACTTTCACCACACCCTTTCCAAAGCAAAACACTTTTAACAGCCCCTCTAAAGTTAAGAGCTTTTTTATTAAAACTTTTTTAAGCTTTTTTTTCATAAAATTCAGTATTTAAGAGTTGCAAATGTTTGCCTTTCAATTTAGAAAGACAATAAATTGTTGTTAATGTAAATTTATTTGAAATCCTCTGCATATGCATATTTACTACAGTGTTACGTGTAAATAATTTAAATTTTTAAAGTTAAGACGAATACGGATTTTAGACCTTTAAATATAAAGAGAAGCTTCATAACACTATTTATAATTTTTAATACTTACTATTCTATATAGTAATTTACACACATCTTTTTTTATAAGTACTTTATTGACTCTAATAACGAAGATCGTAAATATGTGTCTTGTTAACAATACATAAATTTTCAGAAGCTTACTCGAGAGATTAATGTCTGAGGCTTAGTATAAATATGTGATTCTCATTTAATACCTTTTCTCCTAAATATTCATCATTTTAAAATATGTACAATAAATGACTACTTCTCTAATAATTTTAACGAAGATAAATTTTTTCTTTAGGTTTTCTGTAAAATGCTGTTATCTATCTGGATGATAACTTGTCTAATTCAGTGCTTAATTTTGAGAGTGTTTAAAAGTTACAAATATAACAATAACGGGTAGTTTAAACATAACATTAAAATGTTAATGATTTACACATGTGTTCTAGAATCGAAATTACTTCATTGATGTTTAGTCATTTTAATTAAATCAAATCGTTAAAATAACTCGTTATCCAAAGAATTGAAAACAGTAATTTAAATTTTAGCCAATTTTAAACTTACAAAATTTTTACGAAAATGGCGTTTTGATTTTATAAACACCAATGATTTCAATCTTTAAAGTTGTTTGCTTCTCTTAGGTAAAGAAATTTCCGTTTCTATTTTGATTTTTAACTAAGTTAAATTTTTATTTCTGTCATTAATAGCATTTATAAAGATGTTTAATAATAATTATAAATAAGGAAAACGTTTTCAGTAATTTAAATGCAGTTAAAATCTACTAAGATTTGCTGATTTTGCTGAAAACAGCTTGAAAGATATACATTAACTAGGGAACAACTATTTTGTTCCACTTACAAAAATACCTTAACTTTTATAATTCTGGGGTGAAGAATTCGAATCTCAATTTGCTCCTAAAACTACAGATTTTTTTAATGAAATTTAGTCTATTTTTTGTCAAAATTTACAAGTTTAAAAACGTCATGTAAAAATAGGGGTTTCATAAATTTCGTGACGAAATTCTAAGAGTATGCCCACTTCTTCATAAAGATTAAAACTGCATAAGAACTCATGTCAGGAAATGATGTGGTATGAGTGGCGTATGAAGACATTTACGGGCATAGGTTTCCATGCAATTATAATCCTGGTCACGTTTTCTAACTCCCTTGGAAGTTTGTCGTAACATTTATGTGATATCCCTTGTTATATATACACTGTTGGAAATTTCTCAGAAGAAATGGATCAATAACAATTTATTTAATTGTCCTTTTACTATATTCAACCAAAACAGTCCAAAATGAGATCGCATTCAAACTGTTCAGTGTGAGAAAAACTGTTTACTAACTGCTTTCATCTGTTACGGTTAAACAACAAGAATTTCATCGAAGCAAACTAGGCCCACGTAAGGAAGCCACTTATTTCCTAGCTGATGGGTACACATTATAGCTAAGGTTCGAAACCAGCGTTGACACCACGATATTTCTTCTATTCTCTTTAACACACGAAGGGTTTCCAGAGGCTTTGGATCTTGAACTGTTGGAATATTATACTCTCATTCATGCATACATGGCAGCGCGTAAAGCTGCCACTCCAATATCCAGTATATATTATTTTTTATGGTTTTGAAACCATGCTAATTATAAATGGTTTTAAAAAACTTATAGTTTTGTATTCATGGTTTTGCAACCATGCTAGCTGTAAACGGTTTCGAAGTCGCAAAATTAAAAAATGATTTTTACCGTAGTTTTTACGATTAATTCAATGGAGAAACTGCTGCCTGTTGTTTTACAATAGCTTTCAGATGTTTTCATAACCATATTAAAAATGTGGAGACTAAAGAGTTCCACATTTGAAACTGTATTATGCTTCATAGAATATTTTACTAAAATATGTTAAAACTATTATATAAACTGAAGTTACAACTATCTTACATAGTTTAATATTAAAGGGAAGCTATTATCGACTTTTCATTTTTTTTTTCAATTCTTATGCAAGTCATATGAATTATGAATAATTTTGGATGTAGTTTTTTTAATCGTGAAGGGAACAGCACTATTTTCCCGCATCTATGCAGAAAGAAAATGCTTAGTACGCCTTTTTGTGACATATACGTAATTTCTTGCTCAAATCAGAAAAAAAACAATAAAACGGAATAATTTGAAAGTAACAAAGAGCCATACATACATTGTCATTGTAAAAAAATGTGATTTTTATTATTCGTGAAGAAAAAAACAACAATCTAAATAAAATTAAATATTAAAATATTTTTATTATTCGTGATGGAAAATAACAATTGAAACAAAGAAAAATTGTAAGTATTATATTTGTTTTTAGGAAGAATATTTAAAAAGAGTAATTCTTGTTTTTTTTTTTTTTTAAAAAAAGTCCCTCTCTGTTTTTATTAAATTTCCAGTTAAAAGTTTTGGTAAAAAAAAATTTACAAAGAACACATTATAAACTTTTAACAAGAATACATCCATAGAAGATTATTAATTAATGTATTCGAATAAATGCATTATTCATTAGCCGAGACTGAGGAATTCTTATAAATTTTCCGTCATGTTTCCAAGAATGCAAATTATGATGAGATGATTAAAATTCATTTTCTCTAAAAATAAACAACAAGACGTGTTCAATACTCAGATCAAAGGATCATAAAAATGATATTTGAGTGTAAAGGCTGAAAGCGAAAAGAATAAATTATTTTCTCTCAATGGAAACAAATGTTTTAATTAAAGAAATAACAACATTCTCTATTATCTTATCTGTTTAGCTCGTTATTTGAATATTTAAATGCTCACATTTAGAACAGTATTTTGTAAAAATGTAAAAGACATTAAAATTTTTATCATTTGCATAAAATACTCATTACAAATATATAGATTTCAATTGAAACATATTGATTTCAAAGCAATTTATTTGCTTTTAAAAGTGATCTCTAGTAAACAAATGAATCGCTCGTAATTATCAATCTCTCAGTTCACAGTATTCGTTAGTGTAATTTCTGTTAGCATATCGGCAATTATAAAAATTCAGATAGATATAGGAATGTAAAGTTTTTATATTCTTGCATACGAAACCAAGTAGTTTCATCTTATCAAGATTCAAAATTAGACACAAGGTTTTTCAACAAATTGCATATCTAAACGAAAAAATATAAAACAATACTTTCCAAATGACAACTATTTGCACACAGAGAAAAAAATGAGGATAGGATTAGAGTACTCTATAGTAATGACAGTTTCACAAATGACATAATGACATTTAAAAACAAAAACATATATTTTTTTATTAAAATTATTTATTTTTTATTAAAATTATTAAATATTTTTATTAAAATTATTTATTTTTTATTAAAATTATTCATTATTTTTATTAAAATTATTAATTATTTTATTAAATTCATTAATTATTTTTATTAAAATTATTAATTGTTTGTCGTACAATATTTAAACCATTCATTTGGTAATTATTATATTCATATGGCAACAGTTTTTCGAAAATTATAGTTCTTATTACCACTCATTCCGTAAAAATTACAAATCTGAAAAGTAAATTTAACCGAATAAACATGTTTATTCGGTTAAATTTACTTTTCATAGCATACAATTACAAAAGTAAATTCATGTCATGCTCTAAAATATCATGATAAAATTACCAAACCTTTACTTTTTTTCCAAATTTATCGCATGTTTCAAAACCGTAATTTGTTGTTCATTTTACCAAAATCATTACCAAAGTACTACGGTAAAAATTACTAAATATTTAGTGTTCCCATCAAGCCAGAAACACGGTAAATTCTACCATATACAGTCCCTGGCTTAATTATTAGACGCACTATAAGATTCTATGTAAAATCTTAATTTTCAGGTGATACTATTAAGCATTATTGTTTTTACAAGACTAAGACTGGTTCGCACTTGCTTACGTTGGTGCATCAATTGGTGAAATTCGACGATATATAACATAAATTTTACAATTGGATAAAATTGATTATATATTATATAAATATAGAATATTTATTATATCAGGTTATCCATTTTATACTTATTTAAAATTAATTTAAGAAAGAATCATGGATATTTTTTGCAACTATATTTTTATTTGATTTTAAAAAAAAAAATAACCGATACACTAGTCTTTTTTTTATTTTTAAACATCGGATATTTAAAAATTCGAGTAACGGTAACAAATCTGAGTTCGAGTTTAGTTTAAATTTTCCAGAGTCAGCAATGTTATTTTTATGATACAATATAAAGTAAAAGAATTATTATTTTAGAATAAATATAAACACTAATTTTAAAACCAAAATTAGTTGAATTAAAATTAGTTAGTTAAACATGCTCACAACATTGAATCAATACTATAATGAACTTAAACTAGGAAAGAAAGATTAAATATTATAAAATCATTTAATAAAATTGACGAATCTTTTAAAATTAAAATATAATTGGCCTTATTACACAACTAAAAACAAATATACAATATTTGAAAGGATACACTTTGCTTCTTTAGATGTTTAGTAGTATGGAAGGAAACATTAAATTCAAGCCATCTCGTACTTATAGATAATCAGAAGGCGATATCCAAAGTACGCCAAAATTGGTGTTTTCTAAAGTGGTCCAAATATGGTGTGAATGAGCTCAGATAGGTCTCGATTTCTCTGTTTGTTTAGATGTAACTTATCTCTTTCAATTGTATATGAATCTTTAATTTTTACAAGAAATTGAGTGTTTTCAAATACAATCCTTTGGTTTGTTTAACTCCAAATTTACAGAGCAACTATATTACTGTTCTTACAGTGTAGTGTTTGTTTGTTTTTTTTAAAAAGTACAATTTTAATAATATATTTAGTATATTTTAACTAGAATATAATAAATAAATCACTAATGGCCACAACTTACAGTCTGTTTAGTGAAGAAAATGTACGATGCACAACCTAGAAAAGGTCAAAACAGCCTAGAAAAAAAGGAACACCCGTATGTGTTTGAAAACACTCATTATATTGACGTATCGAAATATTCAGTATTTCGATCAATTCTTTTCTGTTCATGTAAGGCAGCACAATTTTATTTCTGACAGGAAATCACTATCGAAAGAAAAATGATTTCAGTATTTGCAATTCATGTAGATATTAACGTCAAAAGTTTCTTCGCCTTCATCAATCAGAAAAGCAATGTTGTTATCAATCGGAAATATTTTTATACATCAGATTTATAATTAGTTTGAAACTTCAAACATACTTAACTTTAAGAAAAAATTCAATTTCATATAAAGATTGATCAAGTAATTAAGTGAGAATCTTTCCCCTGAAGCCCTTTTTTATTGATAATACTCTAGACTGTTAAAATTTTCATTCCAAAATTATGGTAAAGTAACCAGCAGCAATCTGTCAACCCAAATAACCATAAAAATTACGGTAAAGAGCATTTTTACCTTAACGGTTTTGAAACCGTTTACAGCTCGTATAGTTAAGAAACCGTAAATATATGGGTGTTTTTTTCAAATCACAACTATCATGGTTTAAAAACCGTAAAAAAGAAATTTAACTGAGAGCAGGAGATAGATTAAGAGCTTTATGGTGCTTCATCTATGCATGAATGACAGTATCGTATTTAACAAGCAAAGGTCATAAATTGGGGGGCTCAGAAGGCTGGAAACTCTTTATGTGTGGAAGGGAATGGAGGAAATATCGTGGTGTCAACGCTGGGTTCGAACCTCATTCTGTCGATCAAGAGAATAACAGTTAAGTCCTCTCGGCTATAATACGTGCCCATCGGCAGGAAACTGAGTAGCTTTCTTAGGTGGGTCTAGTTGATGTGATAAAATCCTTCTTGTTTAACCGTATTAAATGAAAACAGTTAATAAACGGTTTTTCTCTCATTAAACAGTTTGAACACCATCTTATTCATGGTCATTTGACTGTATTGTTTGAATGTGAAATAACAAATAAATAAATTGTTATTTAACCAAGTTTTCAGAAAAATTTCTAACAGTGTTTCTTTAGCATTTGAAACATGTTTTGAGCGAAGAAAGATGATTGGTTCAAACATCTTTTTATTTTTTTTCGATTATTTAATTTACTTTGTTTTTTAATTTAATTTTTTTTTCGACTGCAACAGCAATATTACTTATGTGACACATTTCATTATGTTGAATTTACAACCTATTTAAATAGCAGAGCGCAGTTCCCTACCAATGAAAAAACGTAAGACCCGAACCGCAGTTTTGAATATTCAACTTTACATTTTGTTCCGGTGAGTAAATGTAATATGACTTTAACTGAGAGAAAAATACGGTCAAATGTACCAGAATATGGTAAAATTTACCGTGTTTCAGGCTCTATGAAAATACCGAAAAGCTCGAAAGTTTTTACTGAAGTGCTTTGATAATGATTTTAGTAAAATTAGTAATAAAATAGTTTTATAATAAGTGATAAAAGTTGGTAAATATGGTAAAATGTGGTATTTTTATCATGATATATCTGATGTATCAGGCAAAAAGAAACTTTATTCGGTGAAATTTACTTTCCAATTTTGCATTTTTACTATATGTGTGGGCATTAAGTTATCTGAGGGAATTGGTAATATTTTAGTAAAGTTAATAACATTGCTGTTTAGTAGTAAATGTGATAAAATGTGATATAATTTAGTAATTTTAGCATGATACCTTAGAATATGGTATGAAAACTATTTATTCGGTTGTATTTACTTTTTAATTTCGTATTTTTTGCTAAGTGTGTGGTAATAAGCACTGTAGTTTTGAAAACCAAAAGATCCAGTAAACTAATACCATATTAACGGAAAAATTACTAAATAAATGGTTTAAACACCGTATATTTTTGTTCTATTAACCGGAATTATGTTCTATTTTTCAGAAATATCATTACTTTACAATTCTGTCATTTTACCAGACTTTCTTCTCGTAGAAACTTGAAAATATTAAGGTCTGCAGAAAACTGTACAAAACTTCCAATGCATTAAAATTTTCATCATTCAAAAATTTTTCGAGAATTATTCACTGTTAAACTTAGAATAAAAGATATCTGGATGACATCTTGAAGCTCACTGAATTCCAACTACAAACTGAGAATTTGATGTGCTAAAATTACTTTTTTTAGTTCTAAATTTTTGATCACGAGTTTTTTCAAAATACCAATTCGTCATAAAGATAATGAAATTTTAAATGGCCAAGTAAAGAGCATAAAAAGTTATTTTAATCTTGATAAACATGTTGTACCAACAAACTTTTCTTTGCTTATTAATTGAAATTCTGAAAAATTATTTCATTTTAAAGAAAAATATCGGCATTTCAGAGAAACTACATGGAATGGGAAGCAAGCAAGGTGGATTGGATTTTTAAATCTTTAGCACTTAACAAAAATTTAATGTCAGGCGAAAAAATTATCAAGAATTGAAGGGATAATTCTTCTTATTAAAACACATTTTAACTAGTAGCACTTTTAATAACTTGGAGCAAAGGAAATTAGTTAGTTCAGAAGTTTCTTTATCTCATCAATCAAAAAAGACCTATTGTTGTCAGGTAAAAACATTTCGATATATTGGATTTGTAATTGAATTTAATCGTCAAACGTAATTTACTTTAAAATAAACCTAAAAGTAAACAAAACCTAAAATTGCGTAAGACTGCATCAAGTAATTAGGTGCTAATCGATTTCATCAAAGCACATTTTTTATTGGTATTTTTTCGTTTTAATATCAGTAACAACTTGTGAGCAGAGAAATGTTTACTTTAAGAATAGTAACATAAAAGCATTATTATTTGAATTATAGCGAACCATGAAGTAAAAAAATAAGTATATATGCCATTCTAAATAATAATAAAACAACTGCGTCTGTACCTAGGTATACATGTCATTTTTTAAAGACGTTAAAGATGAAATAAAGATTAAGACAAACTGCTATTTCCCTTTAACGGTTTGCGTTATGATTAAAAAACTTTAATCGTAAAAATCATCGTTATTAAGCAAATTACTTTAACTGCAAATAGCCCGAATAAGCAAAAACAGTTTTGAAAACTTTTCTGCACCCATAACTATTTTTGAGAAGGAATCTAATGAAGTAATTAAATGCTGAATAGCATTTAAGCCGTTAGATTTTAATTAGTTTGGTGATTTATTTGCTGGGTGTTTTCTTTTTTTGCTGTTCAATTTGACATTTTGCTCATTCCCAATCAAAATATAAAATTTATGTTATTTATGCAATACAGATTTTATGACACACTTTATAAGTTGAAATAAACACATTATATAATGGATTGATAATAAATCATAACTTTCAAGTATAATTTAATTTTAAATTTTTAATGTGACCTCTGTATTGTTGACGCTCAGAAGCGTATTTAAGGTATGCTTTAGTTTAAAAAAACGTAAACGTATTATGTATATAATGCCAAAATGCTTCGATTTTTTTTAATTCCTATAAGACTAATAAGGAAAATTATTCTTTTTTTAAAAGGTGGCTCGATTTTTTTTCTTTTCACTAAATTTTAAAAATTGGAAAGCGCAACTGATATTCAACACTTTTTAATATTAAACAATTTTTTTTAAACATTACATTGAAATTTAGAAATAAATTTAAAATACACGCAGAAAAAATATAGTCAAAATAACTCAATATGGTTAAATTTACTGCGTTTCTGGTTCTGAGGGAACATCAAAATAGTCAGTAATCAGCAAGCTTTGCCGAAGAGTTTAAATGCGCAAAAGATATTAAGGAATATCTTATTTATTAGCATTTAGTAAACTTAAATTGTTTTTATAAGTAGTCAGTTAAATCAAAGTAAATTCTACTTGATGTTTTCAAGATAAGTTGGCTGATTTTTAATTCTCTTTTTTACTAAATCAAAACATTTCATTTCTATTATTTCAGATAAATTTTTCTTCCTATGACACTCAGAAAAATTTTCTAAAATAATTTGGAATATATTTAGATTTAAAAAGAATATCATAAAAGTTTTTTTTATTATTGTTTATACTATTTCTATGATAGAAATAAAAAAAGACTTATAATAAATAAAAAAAGAGAATACTCAGTAAAGATAACTACAGTTTTTTTTTCTGACAGCGCACAACACATCATAAAAATCGATGACTTTGATAGATGTGTTTGGAACCGATTCAAAACTCCTTATGTTGAAATATTTTTGTTATAATCACAATTCTTTCATTCTAAACAAAAGTGGAGCAAAGAAGAATTCATTGCAAAAATGGAAAATTCTGCAAAATTGTTCTTTCACAGGCGAACTTTTTGGCAAGCGCATCACACTCATGTATAAGGCATAACAAAGTTCAGTAAGGCTTAAATTTATTAACGTCATTATACGTAACGTAATACGACACAAGTACCGTAAAAAAACGCTATATTTAATTATTATTTACAAAACCTTAAACTATATTTGGATTATGAAACACATTGAAAAAATATCTTAGTATTAGTAGAAAATCTTAAATAAACCTTCCTGCGCAGTAAAATATTCCGTATCAAATTACGGTTAAAATTGTCAGCACTCAGGGTGTTAGTACTTTTTTTCCTAAAATCCATTTTCACCGTGAAAATTTTATTTGCCGCAATTTTTACAGAAACATTTACTTCAAAATAACTGACTCACTGTAATTAAATAAATATTAATGCGAAAATTACGGTATAAAACTTCAGGGTGAAATTTGATCTTACAGTAGAATAAATTTTACGGTAGAAGGGATTTTACAGATGTACTCAAAGTCTCAGTACTTTTTATCGTAATTTAATCTGGAAATTTCGTAATTTAATACTCAGCAGCATTTTTCACTAGACTTCTATAATATTTGTAATTCTTAACTGGAAAGTACTGGAGCCAATGCAGTTGTGTGTAAAATAGATTACCTGAATTTGATTCCTGATGAAGAGGAACTTATTCATTTTAGAGCCATTTATATTAGTTTGTAATTCTGTGTTAATCAGTAAGTGGCATTGAGCATAACGCTTTGGACAAAATTCACATATTCATATTGTAAATATAGTAATTTCCTATATTTTGCAAACTTTTTGCTTGAATGTATTTTCCAGAATACGGGTTCATCAAGAGAAAAAACTTTTTGTGAATTTTAAATCCTAAATTTTTCGTAAATCACAAAAAATGAACAAATGTTTTGATATAGAAAATTCGAAAATACTTAAAATAAAACATAAAAATTATAATGTGTATTTATAACAAGAAAAGCTTATTTAGAACTAAGTTTTTTTATCTAGAACATGGATTAGGAATCTAATTATTTATCAATTTAAAAAGAAGGAACTAATGATTGAAATAACTCTCAATGTTGTTAGACTGGCTCTCATTCTAATGTTTGGAAATGTCTTCATACGCCACTAAGGGCGTTTTCCTCTTATTAACTGTTTCTTTTTGTCAAGTTAGTTAACTGTTTCATCTGAACTGATCATAATAGGGAAGTAACCCCACATATAGGGTCAGGAGATTTAGAGTACATCATGAGGATTAAGACTGCATAAGATCACGTGTCCAGAAATATTAATTTACGTGGCAAGAGGCACTTTCCTATTATGACCTATTCAGAAGCAGACAAAGAAGCAGTTCATAATAGAAGAGCGCTTCTAGTGGCGTATGAAGACACTTCCGAGAATGGGTTCCTTTACACTTTTAATACTGCTGACGTACTCTAACTCTTCTAGAATATTGCCGCAACATTAACTCAACCCCTTGTTATATATAATGTTTTTAAACTTTTATATTTCAACAAAAAATTCCAAAAATGTCATTTCAAAATAAATTGAAGGCTGGAGAGAAGAGATATCAGATACGAAAGTATCTGATATCTGTTAAAAATATCTTATGCAATCAGAAAACAAAACAAAATGTTGTTCCCTAGTTTAGTTGATGTGCCTAATTACCTAAGTAACTTTTCCACATAAAAAATCACTTTCAAATATTTAGAATTCAAATTATTTCGAAAACATTTTTAGGAAACAAAAGTTCGTGGTAGAACCAATGGAAAATTACTCCTTTAAATTTTTATCTTTTTTAAGTGGTTTCACATTTCTTTCGTGATAAAATCAACAATTTTTACAAAAGTTGTATTTATTATTTCGTAAAAAAGTATTTAAACTTATTGAATTTAAAGTTTAGTTTATCAACAGCCAACACAATTTAAAATGAAAAAAAACTGCAAATGTGTACAATTTTTTATCACACTCATAGACATAATTTACTTTCCAAAAATTAAACTTGGTTTAAAATCATGAATATGAAATTAAAGAAATTATTAACTAATGAAAGTTTAATTGCATCTGTTCCACAAAAAATAACTTATTATAGAATAACAGTCTTCTTATGCTTCTTAGAAGCAGTGATAAGTATTAGAAACATCCTGAAAAAGCAATTTTAAAAATAGAAATCTTTGATTTAGGTTTCTCGGAAATAAAGTGAAAAACGGAAAAGCGATCATTGTTAACACCCTCTGTTGCTTCCACTTCGGATGATAATTTTATCGTAAGGACGGTTGAGCAAGAAGTTCCTTACAACTCCTATCATTTCCTCTTTTTCTTCCTTCTTTCTAAAGAGAGGAGCAATTCAGAACACCTGTTGTCCATCGTCTGGAAGTGATTGCTGAGTACCACCCTTTTCAAAACGAGTGACAGTGTCACAAAAATAACCTGATTAAGATTTTGTCAAGCTCTAAATCATGACATAAAGCCGCATTCTATCTGTTTTATAGCTTTTGTGAGCTCTTTGAGAACACTCAATAGCAGCAAAATGATAAATTCTTATTTTTAAAACATATCATTTGTTTGGTATCGGTTTTTAATCCTTGTATACGGGGTATTTTGAAAAGAAAGTCTTTAATTTGCAGCTTTAGATTCCTGATAAGAAACAGAAAAAAATTAAGAGAAATAAATACCGACAATTGTGGTTGCAAATAACTATTTATACACGGAAAATTCTAAAACGCTATCAAATTCTGACCGGTACAATTAAAAAGGGGTGAATAACACAGTGAAATTTTCAAAGAATTAGAAAAAAAATTTAATTTTCGTTAGTTTATTCCTTTAAGATTATTGTGCTATACTGAATTGATTTTCGCAAAAATTTTAAAATTATAGCATAATGCGTCGAGGGCAGTTCATGACACTGGACGTGTTGTGACGTGTATGAACAGGTTAGCTTGCGTGCTAAGTTGGTTAATGAATTTGCTTACTCCTATCAAAACATTTTAATAAAATATTATCAATTTGATTTTTTTATTGTAATAGTTCGTTTAAATTATGTAATGAAAAGAATAAAGGATACATTCAATGAAAATAGTTAAAATTGCAACTTATTTAGCTGTAATAGAGTTTTATCTGTTTTTAATGAAGATCGCAAAGGGTTAATGACAGTTTTGAAATAAATTTTTTTAGCTTAAATAAACTAGTAATATAAGACTTACTAATATTTTTTTAGCTCATAAAAGCAGAACTGAAAATTTTCTGAATAAATAGAGACGTTTTATTTATGTGTCTATTAATTTATTCATGTCGTAAAGTTTCGATTTCCGATTAAATTTAAATAAATTTTCCGTGGAGGGGTCAGAAAATAATTGAAACTTGTTATGACACGTAGCATCGAATTCCAGTTTACGTTCGAGAACTTCAACTAGATCATAAGAGCTCAAAATTTTGATTGACAATGAAATCCATTTTATTTTATTTTTATTACCATCATTGAACAACCCACCCAATTTTTGGATTTACGACTACTAATTTTCAACTCCGTAGCCTTGTAATTTTAAACCCAATCCAGAAGACAAAGGAACTTCTGAATGAAGCATTGGGAGAAATTTGCCTTTGTGGAGGACTTTTTGATGAAACTAACTAGCATTTGCGTTACATGTAGAGGAAGATTACGAGGAACTCCCACTGTTAGCCTCACGGCAAGGGAATTCCAACCCATGATCCGTCTACCACTGAGAATATTTCACGTCAGCACTGTGATCGGTACAAGCCGGATGCGGAATTCGTATCGGCCAGCCATTGCCAGGATCGAACCCCGGTTCACCTCATTGGAAGGCGAACGCTCTATCCCCTGAGCCATCGCGGCTCAATGAAATCCACTTGACGATGAAGTAGCAATAAATCTACTTATAACAATCAAAAAATCATTGAAACTAGAATTTTCCTCCAAAGTAAAGCTCAAAATAAGCGGAAAATAGTCGTAAATTTAATTAGCGATAAATCTTTTGTCGATAATATTACCAAAAAATCTTATCGTAGTGTGTAGAAAACAATTGAAATCTCCATTGTCATCAGTCACAGAATTCTGGCAAACTGTAAAATTTGCAGTGTACAGAAATGGCTGAAATTGCAGTGTAAAGTATCGCTAATTTGGATGCATCCTCCAAAAAATCCATTTGATCGTTAAATTCATTTTTTTTGGTAAAATGTTTCATCGTAGTTTTTACAGTAAAAATTATTTAATTAGAGTGATTCAAGGACTTTACTGTAACTATTACTGTAAAAATGACAGTATATCATATTTTTTGTTCTGAAACTTGATCAGGTGAAAATGTATTTTGTGATAAAAAGTACCAGCATCATGAGTGCAATTTTTACAGTAATCTGATGCCGGTACTTTTTGGAACTAATCAAAAAGGGGCCAACTTGGAAGATTCCATTCCCTCACACATAGAATCAAATTAATAAGAAAAGTGGAATAAAAGGAACTTAATTTTTAATTTAAATCTTCAATATTTGAATAATCTCAAAAATTTATGAATGTGTCCGAAAGTCAAACAGAATTCTTTTTAACAATTTTATAGCAGCCAAAAAAAATACCAGATCTTACTATTTGTTTGCGGATGCAAACTTCATAAAAAAATCGGAACTGAAAGTATACACTTTGAGCCCTGTCATATTCTCAAGGGAACAAAATATGTGAGAAATATTTTCCATGTGATATGAGGGCAAATTTTATTTTCCTGTTTTTTTTTCTTTTCTTTTCAAAAAGAAGTTTCTTCCACATATTTTGTGGCGGCGTGGCAGGAATTTTTATACCCTTTTCTAACCAGTGACTAGAGAATCAACAAAATATGAGAACTAAAGTCTTTCACGAAAAAGAGAAGTTTTCTTTTTCTCAAAACTTTTATATTCTACCTACGAGGACAGGAAAAATAAGTTATGGTAAATGTTAGAAAATAAGATTTTCCAACGCATTTTTGAACTCACATTTAAAGAAACACCTTTTAGATTAGTGAGTTAAAGTTTCAGAAAATTAAGGTAAAAGCTGTTTAACGATAAAAGATTCTTTGAATTTATAAAAAATACAATTTACACACTCTTTTTACTTGAATCAAATATAATGCATTGTCTAGGGAAACAATTTTACAACTGTGACACGCAATAAATTTTTTTAAAAAATATATATATAAGGATTTCATAAATTTATCCTGCATTTTTTTTCAACTTTATCTGCTTTCGTACATTTCTTCACGTTGTTTTTTAGCCATAGTTTCTATGTGCACCAAAAAGGCTCTGTGGTTTATACCCACACTAAAAAAAAATGGATACTCAAATTTCAGGCAACTTTCGTCGTTTCAGATGAAACCGTTTCCTAATATATGCTCCGAGCAAAATTTCACTTCTTCAAGAAAATAAATTTCGTCAAAATAAAGAAAAATTTCATCAATCTATTTTTTTTAATTAAAAAAAAAACTCATAACGCCTAATGTATATAAATTTTCTAATAATCCTTTTAACGTTGGGCACCATATAGGTGGATCAGTATCAACAGAGCATCACACGACAAGACTGAGAGATAAATCATACCCTCGTCCAAAGAGAGTTTCGAACCCGGGATCTTTCTGGTGCGAGGCCAACTCCTTCACTACCACACATGTCGTTTTGTTTTATCACCACGTAATTATTAATCGTCTAGTTTTCATTCTAGTTTCGTCATTCCAATTAACAATTTCCCACAATGCACCATAATGATTTTCTGATTTTGCAGAAACATTTTCCTCTTATATTTGAGAGAACTCTTTTCGTCAAAAATAAAGTGATTTCGTGACGAAATTATTTTTGAAATTAATGAAATGCAGTTCAAGGCAACTAAATTGTCAGATGCAGCTAAATCGTCAAATGTGAGAGTTTTTTTTTCTGAGTGTGCAAGTGCTTTGGTAATAATTTTGGTGAAATTAGCAATAAAATATTGTTTTATAATGTCATAAAATTTGGTAATTCTACAATGAAACCTTACTCTGTAAAAAAATAATTGCCACCAGTTTTGGTGTTGAGATAAACCAAACTTTTAACAGTGCATGTAATCTTATTTTTTTACTTTCTTCGATCTCTCCTGTTATAGTTTTTATTTATTTATTTATTTATTTATTTATTCATATTTTGTGTGTTTGTTTTTGTCAACACTTATTTTCATGCACATTAAAATTAATTTAATAACTTCAGAGAAAAAAAATTTCGTTTAAAAAACAAGCACGTTTTTAATATTATATTCACATTAATTCTTCCAAGCAATTGTTATTTTGTGAATTTTATATATTTTTTTATTCATAAGTACCCCTGGGTGCTTAAAAAAGCATTTGAAAGTTTTTTATACGTGAATGTATGTGTAGTGGTTTTATATTCTAGCTAGTTATACATTTTTAAGCACTGAACGGCAGTTAATGCACAAAATTATCTAAAATTCACAAAATAACAATTGCTTGAAAGAATTAAAGCGAATATATCATTAACAAGTGCGTTATTTTTAAAAGAAATATTTTTGCACTGAAGATATTAAAGTGATTTTAATGCTCATAAAAATAAATTATGTTAATAAACAAACGCACAAAAGATTAATAAGTAATAAAATAAAACTATAACAGGGAAGAAGTTAGTAAATAATGCTACTAAATACACTGCAAAAAACTTAAATTTATCTCTACACCTAAAGTGGTGGCAGCTACTTTTTTCTATAGAGTAAAGCATGGTATTAAAACAATTATTTGCTTAAATTTAGTCTTCAGCTTTGTATTTTTTTACTAAATATTTAGTAATAGGAACTATAATTAAAAAAAACAAGAATTTCCTGTAAACCGTTGCCATATAAAAGTTTATGTTATGTTTTTAGTTATGGTTAGTTAGCTAGTATATTTAGTTTGTTATATTAATAAACTAAAATTATGGCTTCCTTTACCAGAAATGTCATAACGATACAATACGGTAATTTTATCATTTTTTTTTCTCCTTGCAGACTGACAGAAAAAATTTATCTGTTAATAACTCAAAAAAAATTATATTCATTTTGATCATGAAGATCTGAAACAATGAATGCTAAGTTATTTTAAACTGAATTTAGATTTTCAAGAGAAAAGCAGTTTCTTATTTACTTCCAATGTCTTCATAAAAAAATTGTTTATTAATATTTCGAGTAAGATAATTGCAGCACGTCCAACTTCTTCTTTTGAATTTTCAAAGCGTTCTTACATTTCTTCCTCAAATTAGACATTGTGTTCGTAATTTTAAAATCCTTCAAAAGAGTTTTAAAGGAAATATTAAAAAAAACATATGTATTTCAAAATATTTATGAATTTATTTAGTTAAAAGTAAAAAATAATTATTTCCTTCAAATTCTGAAACTAATGTTGAAGGTATTATCACGTTATTTCTATAAGATTGTCTTCTTTTGTTTAAATTTTTTTTACTTCTGATTGATATCAATGTAAGTTTTTAAAAAAAAGTCAAAAAATAATGAAATATAATAACAATAAAAGCCGTCCGAAAATCGTTCATTATATTAATCATAATTCATATTTAACCTAAAAATTTCATTAATTACTTATATTTTCCGAGCCGTTTTAATTTTGGCAGTCATGTATGAACAACTTCTGAAAACTCTTATCCCATTTTTTACGATCATGTTTAATAACCAAAAAAAATTAAAAAGATTAATTTTGATGGTTTAATTTATCAATAAAAATAGTCTGGTATTTTTCATTCTTATTGTATACTTTGTATATTTGATACTCTTTGTAGGCATCATTTATTCAAATTAAAAAAAAAAGAAAATGTCGCTTCAACAGATAAAGATCAGGTGCTATAACATGACAAACCTTTTTTTTTCAGGTAATAGCTTCTTACTCTATAAAAATCTTAGTCCTATTTATATAATAATAATAAAGAAATTTTCACCCTGACAACCTCTCTAACTTACCGCACTTGATGTTGAGGTAAGGGTAACTTCAAAACCATAAATATAACCCTAATGCAGATTTGGATTCTTCTGAAGATTTATTGCACATTTGGATTCTTCAGTTTTTCCTTCACGTTTTATTTACAAAAAGTACTACATGGAATATAAGCTGGCCATTTCCATAAAATGGAAATGGCCAGCAAGTTGTTTGAAGTGGAGATATCTTCAAAAATGCACGTTATTTCAAAAGTCAGAAAGTGACAGGTTAATTTAGAAAAAAGAAATCTATTCTCTGACATCAAATTCAACCCCACCGTAACCCTGTCTCCCAAGTGTGGTAGAGATTATCATGTTTAATGTCCTTTAAATATACCTTTTTAAGATTTCAAAGTTGCTCTTACCCCAACCCAAGGAATATTTCTTATAATTGAATGCGTCATTTGAAAATATTTCACGCAAGTATTTTTAAATTTTGTATCTAATGTGTATTTCTAAAATTTTAGACAGCTCAATATCTTTTGAACACCCTGTATTATGAATATTAGTTTTAAAATGGCACTTTTTTTTCTTTTGCATGTACAACGAAAACAGAAATATAAGTATACATTTACAATAAAAACATTGACAAACTATTTACCACAAACCGCATTAAAGCGTTTACTTATATTAACTGCTACATATAACGTGATTGTCGGAAAGGACAAAATTTGAAAGAAAATACCATAAATACAGCATAACGTTGAATGCAAAGTATGTAAAGCTTTTTCTCTAAATATCAATTTTTGTTTATTTTTCTTAATATCCTTTCAAGATTCGCATTCAAAATATATATTAAATTCAAATTCAATCATAGTTGAAGTGGAAAAAGAAATTGAACTTTTTCAAAAAATCCAAGAAATACCACAAATAAATCCGATTTCATTGAAAAAACTCTACCTCTCGTCGTCTAATAAAAATTCTATTCATGACAACGTGAAATATTTGCTTCCGATATTAAAATTCCAAAAGCTATTCCAGCAACATTACATTCTCAACCTAAACATTTTCTTCACTACTGTATCTTCTTGACGGAAATATTTAAAGGCATTGCAAATAATATAGGTCAAGATGCATAGCCATAAAAAGACAAATTTTGACGTTAGACCGGTGTACGAAATGAAATTCCGATGCAACCTTTGAATGACAGCTTGTCGGGATTCAGAGCAGAAGCCTCATTTGCACATAGTTTTATATCCATGACAACTTTTGTTTTTGTGCGCATGGTATTACATTATTTCAGTTTTTGTTCGCATTGTATTCGAAAGATATTATGTAAGTTAAAACATATTTGTATTTCGTTTGATTTTTTATTCTTTCGTTTAATGCAATTTAAATAAAACATTTAAAAAAAATTCAAATAATTTTTAAAAATCTGAAATTTAGTAAAAGTATTTCAAAAACAAAAATCTATGCTCCTTGCGAATATATCCAATAATAATATAAAGTAATATTGTATAAAAATATGTATAATAATAATATACAATATATAAAATATATTGATTCTTTTCTGCATGCTTGATTCGACGGATATATAATCCGGTATACATTCAACTGAAACTACTCCTCTTTATTTCAATACAACTCAGCTTTTTTTTCTTTAAAAAAAAAAAAATTATATAAAATACCGTAATTAAATGTAATATTCGCATAGTTTTTGTTTGTAAAATTGTTCTTCTTTTTTTTAATAAAGCGTAGAGCATAAGTAAGTCCCAAAACTGAGTGTTGTGATAAAATAAGAATTAGGGGGAAATGAAGAATCGTCGTAAAATAAAGTAATTTAGTAAAATTGATTAAAATAAATCATTGCTAGTAAATTAGAAGCTCTAAAAATCGATTAAAGTTGAACAAAAATGATACTTTTAGAGCAAAATTTTGATAACTATGTCTTTTTGTGTAAGTTAGACATGGTGATAAATCATTTGAGCAATTAAATCAGAGATTTAAGTAATGCAGACTAAAATGATCAAAGGAAGATGATTAAATGTAATTATAACACTGATTTTGTCCAAAATCTGAACTTTTGGGTAAAATTACTAATAAAATTTCCAAATTGAGTTCGTGCTTCGAAAAAGGATTACTTTAGAGAAAATAAAATGCAAAATTCTGTGGAGCACTCTATACAGTTCAGGAAAAAACTGTAAAAAACCAATGAGTTTTGAATTAATGAGCAATAGTGTAGAAAGTCTGGCCCAAAATTCTAAATGAAAGTGCGTAGCTAATTCATGTCAGTACTTAGAACAATAAAAAAACGAAATGTTCTAAAAACACTTATGTATCATTCTAGGTGCATAAAATATAATTTTCAAAAATTTAATATAATTATTTAATATTGACTTAATTATTAAAATGAATTTGCGCAAGTCCTCAAAATATTTATATTTCAAAAAATATTTCGTTGAAATATAAAAGATAAAAAAACTTTCTATTTTATTACTTAGAACAATAAAAAGAACAAAGTGTCCCAAAAACACTTAGGTATATACTATGTGCATAAAGTATAATTTTCAAATATTTACAGATTAAATATGTTACATAAAAAAAAATTAATTACTTTATTATTAAAACTAATATGGCGCAAGTCTTCAAAATATTTATATCTCAAAAAATATTTCGTTTAATTATAAATGATAAAAAAAAAAAAGATTTTAACTTAAGAAATAAAAAATAAGATCGAGATCAGCACTTTTTTTCTCTTCTTCATTTAGCGAAGAAAACCTTTCAAAATTAATCAAAGAGAGCTTATATGTGTGATTCGCTCAGAAATTTATTGGTTGGGATTTCTCAGCGGATTTTGTTCATGAAGATTGATGAAAACTACTCAGTCAGAGCCGAAGTTTGCAGCAAACTTGATGATGATATATGAGCTAGATATCTTGTCGAACTAAACTTTCATAAAATGCCTTCGATTTCCAACTCATCAGTCGAATAAACACTCTTAGAACTTTCATTCTAAAATTACGGTAAAATAACTGTCAGCAGTCTGTCCATCCAATTAACAATAAAGTTTAAAGTGAAGAACATTTTTTACTTTTACGGTTTTGAAACCATGTATAACTAGTACATTTAAAAAGTCATGAATACAAAACTATATGGTTTTTTAACCGTTTACAACCAGCATAGTATCGAAGCCATAAAAAAGAAATTTAATTGGACATTGGGGCTACGCTTTCACTTAGGTAATGGCAATTGGAGTTATGTTGTGGTTGAGTTGTGCTTTATCAAATGAACCGAAGAATGTGGTTTAATTACTTTATCTAGTTGCTTCATCTATCGTAAGAGAAGAGAATTATCAGACTTTTTGTGTCAAGCAGCTTTATAGTGCTGCCATCTATGTTTAAATGTTAGTAACGTATTCAAGTAGCCCAGGGAGTGCGGGACTCTGGTAATTCTTCGTATGTTGAGGGGAATGAAGATAATTTTATGGTGACAGCACTGGGACTTGAACCTGCGTTCTGTGTCTCATTGAGATTGAGAGATTTCCCCCCTCCTGGGCTATAATAAGTACCCAACTGCAAAGAGCTAAGTGGCTTCCTTAATTGGATCTAGTTGGTGCGATAAAATTCTGGCTGTTGAACTGCATTAGGTGAAATCAGTTAATAAACGATTTTTCTCGCAGTTAACTGTTTGAATATCATCTTATTTATGGTTATTAAACTGTTTTGTTTGAATATATTAAAATAACAATTAAATAAATAGTTATTTAATTTTTTTCCGAATGCAGATGTTTTTACTGTATTACACAAAAATAGTTATTATGAAAATGAAATTATTTTTAATAAGAAGGTTACTATTATGATTAATCAAACATCAATAGATATTTTACAGCAAAATTTATTTTGAAATTAACTTTTTTTCACTTGTGTTATATTAAGTATATGTTAAAAATGTTTTTCAAAAATAAATTACTTTTTCTTAATACTAGCGTGATTTTTACGTGATTATTTAATGTGTTATAGCAATGTTTTATAAAAATTACTTTCTAGTAGCTTTTAATTATATTTATTAAGTAAATTATTTACGTACCTGAATATAATGATTTCATAATATTTTAAAAATTCAAAGCAATTGGAAATCAGTTTTTAATGTAAACCGAATAAACATTAGCGGCTATTTGAGTAAAACAAAATATATTAAGGGCGGTTATTACAAACAATCTGTTCATAATTGCTATTGGAAGAAATAGTATTATTAAAGTCTTGTTGTTTATTTTTTTTATTTTTTGAAAAGATTATGCCTCAAAATTCCCTTCAAGATATTAAATTTGTAAAAAAAATATTACTTTCGAGACATGCATTCGAAATGTTTGTCGTTCCAAATCTTTATTTAGAATTTTTCTTTCATTCCCTTCTTTCCATAGCTGTAAATCCGCATGAAGACATAATGAATTTCACGTATATTTACTTTCCCAAAACCATACTCTTTTCCCTTCCAGTCAGCTTTTCATAAATTGAAAAAAAAAGCTATTCCCTACAACCGCAATGAGTTCAGCTCTCAAAGAGAACACCATTTTATCCTCATTTTAAACATAGAACACATAAATATATATTAAGGGTGGTTATTACATACACCCTGCTTTTCATTGTCATTGGATGAAATAATATTGTAGAAGTCTTGTAATTTTTTTTATCATTTTTGAAAAGACTATGTCTCAAAATTCACTTCAAAGATATTAAATTTGCAAAAAAAAAATACTTTCAAGACATGCATTCGAAATGTTTGTTGTTCCAAATCCTTATTTAGAATTTTTCTTTCATTCCTCTCTTTCTCAGCTGTAAGTCCCCATGAAGCCATATTGAATTTCACGCACGTTTGCTTTTCCAAGTGCCTTACTCGTTTTCCCTCCAGTCAGCTTTTTTCCACAATTGGAAAAAAAAAGTCTTTCCCCACAGCTTCAAGAGAAATATGTTTGATCCCTCCAATAGTTCCAGAAAACAGTTTCAAATTTGGTAACTCTAGAGTGATTTTAAAACTGAATTTCTGCAAAGGCGTTTATGGGAAAAGAATACAAACTGCTGTTCAAGCCATAATTTTGTAGAATTTGCGAATTACATTCGACGCAGAACACTGCAACGGACATAGAATCATAAAACAAATTGTAGAAAATGTTAATGTTTTGATTCTAGAAATTTTTAGTTGGCTGTGTGGAAACTAATGTGGTTTTAAAAGTGTTCAAACTTATTAAAATGCACGCTTCGCCTTCTTCAGATCATGCGTCATTTTTATTATTTTGACAACTATTATCTCCTGAACTAATCATCAAATTTAAAAATTATATTTCTTACAAACCTGTCAGTTCTCTTAAAGCTATTGATGATTTTCTCTATTTCGTATTATTATCGCAAGTTTCAAAATTATAACTTCTGTCAGTTTTGAAACAAAAACAGTGTAAGAAATATTTTTTTTAAAAAAATGCTTCCTCTTGAAATTTCCAATTCTGTTTGTATTTTGCTTTTAATTTTATTAGAAGGTTAATAATTGCCCATAAATTAAAATTTGAATGATTTCACATTTTCAAAGCTGGAATTTAATATTTATATTTTTTACACATAAAACCTTTCTATAAGATCTTATCGTATTTTTAGTTTACTTTAGCAATAATGATTGAACCCCAAAAGAAACTAAATGATAGTTTAATTACACAAAGAACCAATCATATTTTCTGATGAAATGTAACACCAGGAATCTTTTTCAATACTAGTGGGTGTAAGAAAGCTGCCACAATTTTCAGTTTTCAGAAACACTAACATTTATAATCACAGTAAGATATCGTGCACATAAAAATCAGTAATGAATCATTAATTTAGAATGCGCATATCCTCGATTTCTTCAAGTAGAATTAGTTTGTCAATTAATGTAAACCACACATAAGTGTAGCATAGAGTAAATATTTAAATGAATTCGAATTAGGCTTAGCAGAATAGAATTGGGCACTTTATACAATTGACAGATATTTAAAAATATAAGTTTTCTTCACAACTAAAAACCACCATACATTTTATAATGGGGAGCTTTTGCTTCTGTAGATGTATAGTAAAGTGCTGAACATCAACAATCTCCAGCCATTTCGTATTTTATCGTAAACAATCTACTAAAAAATTCCAAATTGGTGCTTTTGTTAGTAGAAATAATTCATGAATGGTGGGAATGCGCGTGAGCATTATATTAGCATTCTCAACTATTAAAACTTAGAATTAATAACACTCTTTAAAATGTCGCTTATGGAATGTGTGATTAAACTTTAACTTGAAATGAAATGGTCTTTCGTAAATTTTCAGGTTTGTTCAATACCAAAATTCAGAGAGCTATAATATATCAGTTTTTTCAATGTTGATGCATGTGGTCCATTACAGCTGTGTTAGTAACTTGAAAAGACTATTGAGTTGTAGAGAAATAAATAAAACAGAACACTGCTTTAAAATTATTTAAAAATATTAAATTTTTATTTTACGCATTTTTCTAAAGTAAAACAACGGATAAAAAATTACTTGAGAACAGAAATGAAACAACTGAAAGGTATCTTTTTCTGTTTTCAGAAGTTAACAAAAATGCATGACGAATTTTTAATAAAATTTACCATTCAAAATAAATTACAAAAAATAGTGATAAATAATTTGTCAGCAAGTAAAATTAATGCCGTGAAATGGGTACAAAAACTACTGTAAAAGGAAACTACCTAGCTTTGACAAGAAATAGCTTGGAGCTTTCGGTAGTAATCAATATCCTTTAAAATATCACAATTAAATTTTTTCAAACATGCAACCATCGCTACTGTAACACATTTACAAAATAACAAATTAACGTAACGCAGAACAGTTTAAGTATAACAAAATTTTGTACAATGGGCCAGAACTCACCTACTTATTATTACATTATATCCTTTGCTAGAGAATTTTGAGGGTTATTAGAGATTAAGGTTATTAGAGTTTAAGGTTAGGGTTATCAAATTCTTATGTGGTTAAGAGCAAAACATTATGTTCTATCTTAGAGACATTATTATTACCATCTAACGAAAGGAAATAATAGAAAAATCCATGGGATTTAAGTCTGTTGAACATCGGGGCCATTCATATGCTATAAGAAAATAAAGAAAATGCTTAGTGCTTTTAGAATTTCTGGAGGAAAATCCTACTGGATGGTTCAATTTTAAAACACGTTTGTTTTCAAATTGCGTTTGAAATGTGTTGCAATAAAAGTATTTAGTTTTGAACTTTTTTTCGAAAAACTAAATATCAGATATTTGCTTAAAAAAAAGAACTTTACATTGTCAAAGTCTATTAATGTTCTGTATGAAAGTTTTTAAAGTTCAGTATTTAAGTTTGTTTGCAACTTTTAAAGTTGATGTGCTTAAAAATTGTAACCAAAATGCATTTTTACTAAGAATTAAAATGCGTTCAAATTTATTAAATTTCTTATAAAGTAGCTAATCAATAACAGAACACATAATAACGTTTTTTAGGAAACTAAATATTTGCTACAATAAAGAAAGAATTCTGTTGGTACACATCTTGACTTTTTTTTTCCAAAATTGATAGGGGTAAATAAAAGCCATTTCGAAAGACAAACCCTTCAGGGCTAAAGGTGGCGTGGACATTCCTTACTTTCTTTCCCTTATCGAAACTCTTATACGGAACTAAGTTTTGTGTCAAAGTTCTTCATGCAATCACTATTCGGGCGTAAAAGCAATCATCTAAGGCATCTGCTCTGTAATTGGTTGCTATGTGTCACGTGACTTCAGGGCAACGTTTGCATTTATCTTTAAGAATTTCTACGTTTTAACACTTTAAAACAAATTTTATCCAAGTGCCTTGAAATGTTAGTTTTCTTGTTATCAATGAAAAGTTAATTATAAAAATACAAAGCATTTTGCGTGAAATTTTCAGTTGCAAATTCAATTTATTTTTCTAGTATTGAATTCAAAATCAATTTTTATTGTGTTCCAGTTTTATAAGGAAAAGCATCTTTTTTGAACATCTAAAATTGGTTTGATTTCCCATTTCAAGATCGTAATTCTTATCAAGCATAGCATACATGCATACAAAAAAACTTTTCGATGATTTTTTAATTAGTTGTGTAGAATTCGAAAACAAACTTAAAATTATTAGTTGAAATATACAATATTAAGAGTGAAATATGAACTTAAAAGTTTCACCACATTACGAAATAGATAATAATTATGTTCAAATTATCGATAGTTTGAGTTACTTATGATAGTTATGATAGTTAGACATACTACTATTACTTGAATTAGTATTTATGAATAACTGAGAGAGAAATACATTGTTATAAATAAATTAATGAATTAAATTTTATTCTAGTAATAAAATTTATTTGTTAATATAACATACGGAAATTCGATTAATGTGTTGTAAATAAATTATATTCATGAAGAACATCTATAGACATTTATTAATATCATAATAAAAAGTAAATTTTAACAACTAATGATGCAAAAATAAATTCATTATGGGAGTAATAAATATTTTTTTTATTTTTAACAAATATAAAACTACGTTAAGGATGTACTAAATAAATTTTCTACCTTAATAATACATAGAAAATTTATTAACCATGCGCTAAGAATTTAATTTAATTCTTTAATGTTGCAATAATTCTGAAAAAAGTCATTAACGCATGAAAATGTGCAAATAAACCAATAACTGTAATAAATACAAATTTGTTGTCATCAGGAAACTAGATTTATCGAGAAAAAAATAATGCAAACCTAAGCGCAGTAGATCAAAAAAGAATTGTAAAAATTGATTGTTCTAAAATTGTTGTTTCAAAATTGAATTGAAATTAACTTCTAACTATATCGTTATTTAAAGTCAGCATTTATGATAATAAAGACATTGAATAATAGGAAAAAAAGTTTAAAACGGGGATTATACTTTATTTAGATTTTCTACCTAGAATTTTCTTATCATTTCCAAAAAATGTCTCGTCTCAAAAGCTCTAGAGTCAAACCCCTATAGAAGTTTGCACCCCATTCTTGAGCAATCCACCTATACGGACATTGATGGTGCCCACAATGAAGTAACTATTAGAAAAGTTTATAAAAAATTTAATAAAAAAATAAAAACATGACAAAATATTTCATTTATTTTGACGAAATTCATTTTCTTGAAGAAGTGACGATAGTTATTTCATCACTTTGATGAAATATTCGCTTGAGGCATACACCAGGAAATGGTTTCATCAATAGTGAAGAAAATTTCGCAATTTTTGAGTATTTTTTACAGTGTGATGAAACTTTAATTCATTCAATAACTAGCCATACTATAATTTAAATATGATCATGAAACAGGCAAGAAACAAATCGGACTTGATATGTAAGGTATACTTGTTTTTAATTTAGCTTTCAGTACTGAACAATCAAAAGCATCTTATAAAAAAATCAATCGAAACAAATGAATAATATATTGTGAAAAAAGTACCCATAAATAAGCTTAAATAATATTTCTTAAGCAATTAATTTAAGTTTAATGTCCATTGCTTGCTTTAACTTATATACTATCAGCTGCATACACCTTCTTCGCACAGCGTGAACAAAAGAAGAAAGAAAACAAAAAATAAATCAGAACTCAGCAACACTACGAAATCATACTCATCACAACTGAAAGAAATATGCCCACACAATTGAAGAGCTAAGTGAAAGAACGAACCATGTAAGAAATATTTTAGGGGTATTAATGAATCAAAGATAATAACATAAAGTGGTTACATCAATATGGGTATACTAAATGTAACAGAATCGTTTTTGCTCTAACTTTGATCTCAAAATAACTAATCCACATTAATTTTTAGTATGCTTTCATGATTTTTATTTCAAATTGGGCAGTGGTAAATTAAATAAGGCAAAGAATTATTAGTCCCGTCTTCTAATAAATTGGTAACAAAATAGTTCAGATAACAATATTTTTTCTTACCCTGATTATAGTCTCTCGGAGAGTATCACTTACTTGGTTTTCCCATTAAGTTCTTCAATTAATAAAGCTTAAAATAATATCAATTTTTAGTTTTTTTGCCCTTTCCGGTGACTTTACGTTACTAAATTAAGCGAAACTCATTTTTTTGGATCATCCCATCTTAATAGACCATAACTGTATTTAATACTAATAACTGTATTTAACATCACTTGGCATGATGCTATTGCTCGAGGCCAACTTATAATAGCCAAAATTTACAACTATCGAGTAATTTTATCCGGTACAAAACCCTTTCGAGGGGTCGTAAACCATTTATTTTTACATTATCGGTATTAAAATTGCTTAGTACAGTTGGTACAGTTTTAATAATTCCCTAATATGTCAATATAGTATTTTATAGCTATATTAGTATATTTGGTACTTATTATAAAACTTTTCATTCGAGTTTTGTGCGAAATATATTTATAATCAATGGCAGCAAATTAAAGCCGAAATTTTAAAAACAAATAGAATAGAATTATTCTAATGTAATATTGATAACGACTTTGAAGCTTGACCATTTCTTTATCTTACCTTTAATTTACTGTTTAAAACATTTATAAGTAGTTGTGAAAAAGAAGTTCTTTAAATTCTAATTCATTAAAATAATAATACACTTTCTTATAAAAGGAACTGAAATTTTTTTTTCTCAAACTACGGAGATCTTGTTGCATAATTCTTATCATAACTGTATTATTTACCATAATACATATTACCAAAATCAATTAAGCGTCTTTTGATTTATTATAATGATTTTCTACGGTTCTCCGAAATGATTTTCCGATTATCCTTTTCTCCATTAATTTTGCTTTTTAGCACATGACTATTTTTTGTTATTAATTATTAATTCATATTACCAACATTAATTAAGCATTGACGTCAATAGTAATATGGTGATTTTTTCACGATTCCTCTAAACGAATAAAAATCTTTTCTCCATTAACTTTGCTTTTTAGTGCACAGGTTAATTTTTTATTTCAACTAATACATATTATCAACATTAATTAAGCATCATGTCGTCAATAATTATATGGCAAAGTTTTATGGTTCCTCTACTTAACTAAGTTCCTTTACTAAATTAATTTTGCTTTTCAGTTCATAGCTCATTTTCTTCATTTCAATATCATATATCTATTAAACATCAGTTTCGTCACTCGCAGTTTGGCGATTTTTACGCTTCTCCTAAGCGAATCCCTAAACGAGAACCCTTTCTTCTATCAATTCTGCTTTTGAATACACAACTAATTTTGGTTTTCATTTCAATTGCAAGACCTTTCCCGTGCTTCGAATAAACCGTATGACAAATTTCATCACTTTCGATTGAATGGCTTAGGAATATATATATATATAGTTTTATAAGGAAAAGCATCTTTTTTGAACATCTAAAATTGGTTTGATTTCCCATTTCAAGATCGTAATTCTTATCAAGCATAGCATACATGCATACAAAAAAACTTTTCGATGATTTTTTAATTAGTTGTGTAGAATTCGAAAACAAACTTAAAATTATTAGTTGAAATATACAATATTAAGAGTGAAATATGAACTTAAAAGTTTCACCACATTACGAAATAGATAATAATTATGTTCAAATTATCGATAGTTTGAGTTACTTATGATAGTTATGATAGTTAGACATACTACTATTCCTTGAATTAGTATTTATGAATAACTGAGAGAGAAATGCATTGTTATAAATAAATTAATGAATTAAATTTTATTCTAGTAATAAAATTTTTTTGTTAATATAACATACGGAAATTCGATAAGTGTGTTGTAAATAAATTATATTCATGAAGGACATCTATAGACATTTATTAATATTATAATAAAAAGTAAATTTTAACAACTAATGACACATTAAGGGAGTAATAAATATTTTTTTTATTATTGACAAATATAAAACTACGTTAAGGATGTACTAAATAAATTTTCTACCTTAATAATACATAGAAAATTTATTAACCATGCGCTAAGAATTTAATTTAATTCTTTAATGTTGCAATAATTCTGAAAAAAGTCATTAACGCATGAAAATGTGCAAATAAACCAATAACTGTAATAAATACAAATTTGCTGTCATCTGGAAACTAGATTTATCGAGAAAAAAATAATGCAAACCTAAGCGCAATAGATCAAAAAAGAATTGTAAAAATTGATTGTTCTAAAATTGTTGTTTCAAAATTGAATTGAAATTAACTTCTAACTATATCGTTATTTAAAGTCAGCATTTATGATAATAAAGNACTATTTAGCTCAACTTGTTTGGTGCAACAACAGGTGTTTGAGAAGTAATAAAACTTTAAAAATTAGAATAAAATCTAAGCTTTAAAAACACTGATTACCTTATCAACAATATACAAATTTCGAAACTTAAATCTAAATAAAAATTTGAAAAATGTACTTTTTCTAGCTATACTCTAACTAAATACTAACTTTTACGTATGTAAGAACACAAGAAAAACAAATATTAATAATTAAGTCAATCAAAGCCAAATCGGCATTTCCAAAAAAGCGAGTTCTTTTTAAATATATTTTTTTATTGGAAGCAAATTTATCTGTTTGGAAATATCCTCTCCACACAATCAGCTGCAGTAACTGAAACTCGTGCAGGTAAGGTGATGTGGATATGGAATCTATAGTTTATTGAAAATTAATTCGAATCACGAACTATTATAGACTTTTAAAAAAATTTTAAACTACTGAATTGCAACTTCAAGTTCTTATACGTTTGGTTAGGATGTCATATTATATTGGTTCTGATGTAATCGACAGCTACTAGAATGAACGTCTTAGTCGTTTCAGAGGTATTTATAATTTAATAGCTTTTTTTTATAAAACTAAGTAAGTTTAGTAATTTATAGCTACATGAAATATAAATAAGTTCGGGTACCCGGATCTCGTCGAAAATTTTGATCTTTTGGTGATGCTTCTGTATAATGCATCCGGTTTGCACCGAAAACTGAGCAAAAAAGTATCCTTAGCTGGTTTCGCTCGCTCCCTGCTGGCACCGACCACAAAGCTGTCAAAAGGGATCGTGTACACAATATGCGAAAAATTCGCCTAAGCAAAAGTAGAGATGCGATTGTAAACCTGATTGGTGGAATGTATTTACTTGCAAAAATTTCGGCAGTTAGTGTCTCGTTCTCATCTCCGAATTTATTGCTTTTGTGTTTTTTTAATTCAGTTTGAATGGAACTTTAAATATTCTCAGTGGTCGTACAGAGACTTGGGGTTAGAATGCTTTTGCCATCGGTCTAACAGTGGGACTTTCTCGTGGCTTTCCTCTGCATGCTATGCAAAGACGAGTTTTTAAAAAAAAGTAGTCAAAAACCAGAGGAAATTGGCAATAAGAAAGGCAAGTTTTTCCCAATGCCTGATCTAGAAGTTCACTTGTCTTCGTGACTGGATTCAAAATCAGAAGACTGCAGAGTTGAACATTGACAGTAATAAACACAAAAATGGGTGGGTCTTTAACACCTCTTATAATACAAAATAAAACAATAATGATATCTAAAAACATTTTGCAAGTCAAATCGGGGTTCGTTCTTTTTCGGAAAATTTTAATCTACGATTAAAAAAAAAGACAAAAAAACAGGGGCTTATTTTTAAGATATTGAAGTTGACTCCACTCAACCAACCCCGGGGAGGGAGGAGATTTAAAGGATAAGCTCTGTAATTGAATTCCTCATTTGATATGATATTACGAGTGTATTTTTCGATTTATGTGTCGATGTATTCTCGCGGTATTTGACCGTTTCCATACCTTTTCTTTTTTTTTATCTTGTCTTTAATCGACTAACCCAAACCATTTTTATATTAAATTAACTATTAAATAAACAGTGTAAAAAAACAATTATACACATTGTTGCTAACACGACAAAATTTATTCTTACATAAAATATCGAAACAAGCTGTAACATTTTTCGTATGCTTTAACAATGTAAACTTTTATTTTAACAATATGCCATAAGCAATTGTTACTTCGATTGATTAAATGCTTTGTCATTTCTTCTCAAAAAAATTCTTGACTGAAGGCAACATTGAAGTTCGCATGAAAATTGTAAGTAGTATTATTTTAATGATATTTTTATTTATTTTCGTTTTCCTTTTTCGTAAATTAAGCGTCTTTTCTTCACAGTTTATTAATAAAAGTCATTTAATAGAATAAAGAAAGCTTAACCTCTACGGCCTTGGTGTCCCAGTATTAGAACATATTTATAAATTGCACTATATTCCTTACTTGAAAGATTTTTTTCTTTAATTTATTTCGCAGTGCAAATTAAGACTCTTTATAACCAATTAAGTGCTTTTAGTTGAAAAAACACTCCATCATTTTATATTGAATCAAGATCACATATCAATATCATAGTCGATTTAAATGACATGTCACAAATAGTTACACGAAGTACAGTTATCTTCAAAATATGGCAGACATCGGGTAATCAAGTGACCAGGTAATGAAGTTTAAATTGCATAGTAAACAGAGTTTAAAATAATAGAATAAAAATTTAAAATCAGATAACATAACAGATCATAAATTGGGTAATTATTAATAATAATAAAATTTAAGGATTCCCAAGTCAAAATTGTTGTGCTAGAAATAGCAACAGGAATGAGCTAGTTTCTGCTATGTATTGTTATGACTACAATCTTATGTCTGCAAGATTATATGCTTCACAATGCTAACCTGCAGGAAGTGCTAAAAAGCTAGTCTATATAGCATAAGCATGATAAGCTATATACGAGCATCTTATGCTTATTTTCTGTTTAAGCTTTAACCAAATAGAGAAGTAGACACATTAACGAATTATTATATGCTTGATAAATAAGGTATGAAAATTTTTTTGGTATGAACAGCCAGCATGATGCGCAATAATTTAATTACTGCTAATACAAGAACTAATGACATATTCAATAACATTACATAAAATATTGTATTCAATAATACATAATATTACGTAAAATATTATTATAATCAATAATACATAATATTGCATTCAATACTATATAATATTATAATCAATAATACATCATTGATTCAATAATACATAATATCAAATTCAATAATGTTATTCAGAATATTAAATAATATTCTATCCAACAATTTGACTTTTAAAATTATCCTCCATTTGATTACTTAACAATTGGGACCACTCTTTCAGAGAAGGAGCCCCTCATAGTATTAAGCCAAATTTGAACTGAAAAAAGATTGAGTTTTTTTCTAAATATAGCAACCATATTGCCTTTTTAAACAATCTCTCTATAAGTATCTAAAACAATTGTNTGTTTTAAGTACTTCGAGTGCAAAGGGATAAAAAACGTGAAAGTTTTTCAATGGAAGTGCAATTGAAGACTTAGGGAAAATATAAGGATAAGCCACATTTTCAAATTGCTCACGAGAGCACTTTTGGCAAAACACGCCATGTTTTCCATGTAATCAGTAAGATATTTTGAAGTAATTTGTCGTCTAGTGAGAATTATGAAAATTTGTTAAGTGTCTATCTGGAATAGATTAATGCAAAAATGTCACCTTTAAAAATGTAACTGATCACCATCCCTGAAGTTCCTCATATTTTCTTTATCACTCACAACTTTTAATTAATTCCAAGTAAATAGATTAACGTGCAAGAGGTTTTAATTTTTAACACTAGAGAAGAAATTATTACAACAAATTTTAACTTTTCACCTACCGTACAAGACTATATATTATTGTTGCTATTTATCCCTTATGTGTTTTTCTTCTTGCAGTAGGATGGAATAATAAAATATCGATGACTGATTACTATGTATTTACAATGGGAACGTTACATGGGAACGTTACTTTTAAAATGCAACGAGAACAAGTACATATACTTTAAGCAAAAGTAAAAATTTTGAGTTAAAAAAATAACGGGTAAAAGGTATAAGTACAAAACGAAAAAAGTAATAATTTTAAAATACATTTCCAAAGTAACCTTAAGTTTCATCAAAAATATGGGAGAAAAAAAACATCTTTTTAAATTTAAAATTAATTAAAATAGTAAATGCTGAAAATATAAGGAAATCGAAATTTAATGCTTGCATATAAAAAGGAGTTTTAAATTATGTTAATTTTAAAACTTCCAAATCAATAGAAATTTTGTTTTTTACTTTCAGAATTTGTAGTAATAAATTAATTTGTTGGGAAAATTTGTTAAGAATATAATTTTCGTTTAAAGAAATTAGCAACAAAAATAAATAATTGCATTAATCCATGTGATTCCATAAAATATTTTATTCCCCCATTTATAAAGATTAACTTTTTGATTTAATTTAAATATAATTCAATTTATAATGATTAGAAAAAAATAAGTTTAAGTAGTTAAAGATATTTTAAAAGGTAGGAAATATGTAATGCCAATTATGGCATCACAATCAATAAAATGAAAAATTATACTTTGTCTTTATGAAAGTAAAAAAAAAGTTTTTAAATTTAAAATAATGATAATTTTTCAGTTTGTTAATTTTTTACTAATCAAAGATTAAGCTCAGAAGTTCTTTGTCAAATTTATTCATATGATGAACTAAACGATAATATGGTAAAATTCGAAAAAGAAGAAAAAAAAATTTAATTCAAAATTAAAGAAATAATAAAGCTGTAGAAATTTTTTAATGATAACTATATTTTAATTATATGAAGCATAATTTTTATATTTTAAAATTTAAATACCAAAAAATTGTTTAATTTTTGTATAAAAAAATGTTTGGTTTAATAACATTAAATAAATTATTGAAATGATTTAGAAATACCCACAACAAAAATACAGTTGACAGAAATAGTAAAATTAAATAAATGGATTTATTTTCATCAATGAATTCATTTTCATTGGTTATAGCGAGTATTATTTCCAAAATGTAAATTATTATTTATCGCTGTATATTTTTAATAGACAAAATTTCATTTTTTATTTTGTTAATGATTTTATTGATACACTTAGTGAAAAAATGTATATTTTTTACTGCAAAAAAATATATGTAACAAATCTTTTTTTAGAACTTCACTCCCGGAATAACTCGTGATAATTCTTCAATAAGCTATTATAAAAGATATACTTTAGTTAGTTGTTACGCAACTATAACCTTTATTTATAATAATTCTATGATTAAAAGATAGGACGAATTATCCGACGTGTTTAACTTTTTAAAGATTTTACATTATTTTTGAAGGGATAGTGATATAATTTTTAACGAAATAAAACGGAACTACATGCAGTCGTGGATGATTACTTAAATCCTAGATCGCAATGTTCTTTTCTTCACTTGCAATAGGCTTTTTAGAAGAACTAAATATTGCGTATAGCCAGCGTCCGCCAGGAATGATATTAAGCATGGTGCCAAAGTATTATTCTCACTTATACTTTATGCGCTAGATACAGAATTTTAATAAATACAGCGAAAAATAATTTTTAAATGAAAATGCTAATTTCAGATTAAACAATTTTGACAAAAATGCCTGCTATTTAAGAATTTCGTTCAATGAAAAGTGCTTGGGTAACACGCAGTTGTCATTAAAAAAAAAAAAAAGCAGTTGTTATTGGGAAATAAATCTTTAGCTATACCGGGGGTTTATTTAACTTTTGGAGGTTTAGATTTAAGTCCGAATGCGTAGCTGGCTTCGCATTTTGACATTAACCCTTTACACTCAAGAAACTGAGGATTTTCCATTACTATTGCAATGGATCTAATAATTACCAATTTAATTTTTAAAATTTCTTAGTTTTAATATTACTTAATAACAACTTAGGTTTATGTCAGCATACTCACCTCCTATATTCTAATATTAGAATTAATATTATATAACCTTAAATAGAATCTGATCTAACATTCGAACTAGTTCTGAATAACTGAATATGTAAGATTCTTTAGTTCAGTAAAAAAGGTGACTGAGTTATGTATGTCTGGTATTACTTATTAAAATTAAATGAAAAAGTCTAATTTGAGAATAAACAATTTTGGTCAAAAATGACTTATTTAAGAATTTTGTTTAATGAAAATTGCTCGTGTAACATGGGGTTGTCATAAAAAATAGCAATTTTAATAGGAAATAAATCTTTAGCCATACCGGGGTTTGATTCAACATTTGGGAGTGAACGTTTATGTCCGAATGTGTAGCTTGGGTTCTTATCTTCCACATTCTGCAGACAAGAATTTGCATCGTAATAACCAGGAGCTGAAATATTTGAAAATATATTTTTCATAAGATTCACTCTCAATATTAGCTTTGCATTCAAGAAACTAATGATTCTCAATTACTTTTGTAAAGCATGTAATAATTACCAATTCAATTTTTTAAATTTCTCAGTCTTAATATTATATGATAACGACTGAGTTTCATGTCAGGACACTAGCCTGAATTTGTGCGAGTCGCAATAATTTATAAAACACTATGTTTCATTATTGTTAGTTGCTGAATGTAAACGTTTGTGATATATGCCTTTAAATTTTTTTAGCACTTATGTTAGTTTAATGTTAGTTTTAGCACTTACGTCAGTTTTTGCAAAGAACATCATGCGTGGGTCAACTAATCAGGTTCGACACACATACTTGCAGGTATACAATTAAATCTGATCCGAAAGTTGATTTAGTGTAATAATATCAAGCCTTATAGCTTAAACGTTCACACGCCACTCACAACCACTCGATTAGTTACAAGTACCCAAATGGTTGTTTTAAGTACTTCGAGTGCAAAGGGATAAAAGGCATGAAAGTTTTTCAATGGAAGTGCAATTGAAGACTTAGGGAAAATATAAGGATAAGCCACATTTTCAAATTGCTCACGAGAGCACTTTTGGCAAAACACGCCATGTTTTCCATGTAATCAGTAAGATATTTTGAAGTAATTTGTCGTCTAGTGAGAATTATGAAAATTTGTTAAGTGTCTATCTGGAATAGATTAATGCAAAAATGTCACCTTTAAAAATGTAACTGATCACCATCCCTGAAGTTCCTCATATTTCCTTTATCACACACAACTTTTAATTATTTCCAAGTAAATAGATTAACGTGCAAGAGGTTTTAATTTTTAACTCTAGAGAAGAAATTATTATAAAAATTATTGCAACAAATCTTAACTTTTCACCTACCGCACAAGACTGTCTATTGCTATTTATTATTATTATTGCTATTTATCCCTTATGTGTTTTTCTTCCTGCAGTAGGGTAGAATAATTAAAAATTGATGATTGGTAAACATACATGGGAACGTTACTTTTAAAATGTTACGAGTACAAGTACGGGTACTTAAAGCAGCATGTAAGGTAACATGTAAAGGTAAAAAGTTTTGAGTTTTTTGAGAAAGGTAAAAAGTAACGAGGAAAAGGTACAAGTACAAAACGAAAAAAGTAATGATTTTAAAGTACCTTTTGTAGTTTTAAAGTACATTTTCAAAGTAACCTTAAATTTCATCAAAAAAATGTGAGAAAAAAATATTTTCTTAAATTTAAAATTTATTAAAAAAATGAACGTGGAAAATATAAAGAAACCAAAAAAGAAATCAAAATTTAACGTTTGCATATAAAAAGGAGTTATAAATTTCGTTAATTTTAAAAATACCAAATCTATAGAAATTTTATTTTTACTTTCAGAATTTGTAGTAGTAAATTAATTTGTTGAGCAAATTTGTTAAGAATATAATCTTTGTTTAAAGAAATAAGTAAAAACAATAAATAGTAATTGTATAAATCCATTAAATGAAAAATTATACAGGGTGTTTATAAAGTCTCAGATCTCAGACCCATTTTGATGTTTAATTACTCATAAAATAATAAAGATAGATTAAAATTAATAACATAAATGGTTAGATAGACTCAAAAAGTTTCATGACCCTTGTCGATGAACTTCCACGAGTGCCCCCTTCGTCGCACGGAGAGCACAAGTTATTTTGACGTTGAGCGTTTCAGACAGACATTTTTAGACAATCCTAGAAGATCTGTGAGATCAGCGGCAAGATAATTGGATATGCCAATTTCGACGGTGTACAAGGTTATTAAGAAACAATTAAGACTGCATGCATACAAAGTTCAAATTGTTCAAGGTTTGGAACCGGACTATAGGCCTTGGAGGATGGCGTTTGCAACAGATATGGTTGGAAGGATAGAAGATGCTGCTGATTTTCTGAAGCGCATAATGTTCTCCGACGAAGCATCCTTTCATGTTTCTGGCATTGTTAATCGCCATAATGTGCTCATATGGGGATCTGAAAACCCCCATGAATACCTTGAGACACAAAGGGATTCCCCAAAGGTTAATGTGTGGTGTGGACTAAAGCACGACCGAGTCATTGGGCCATTCTTTTTTACAGAAGAGACGGTCTCATCAGTCGTATACTTAGACATGTTGGAAAATTTCGCATTTCCACAACTAGAAGAGTTTCAACCACATGTCTGTTTGCAACAAGATGGTGCACCACCTCATTGTAGTATCATCGTTCGTAGTTCTTTCAATGACCATTTTCCAGGAAGATGGATTGGGCGAGGAGGTCCAATTCCTTGGCCACCCAGATCACCTGACATAACGCCGCTGGACTTTTTTCTTTGGGGATTTATAAAGGACAATGTTTACAGGAGGATCGTGTCGAACATTGATGACCTAAAAGCCAGAATTACAACAGCAATAGCCTCTGTGGATGCCGACATGCTTGCCGCTACCTGGCGTGAAATTGACTATCGACTTGATATTCTCCGTGCGACGAAGGGGCATTGAAATTTTAGCAAATTTCAATGATACATATAACCTTAAAGTAGTAGTGTTTTTCCTTTAGTTAAAAATTAGCGAGAAAAGCAAAGCACATCAATACATGATGTGCTTTGGTGATGGTGCTTTGGTGGATGGTGATGTAGAAACATTCAGTGTGTTTAATAATCTTGACTGCTTAAACAAAACATTGAAGAATTAATTTAATTATCATGCATCTAATTAAGTTAGTAAATATTATGATTGTGCTCATTCTTGACAATGAGTCGTTCACGCGTAGTAGTCGACTATTCTGTTAAAACGTATTGTCTAACTATAAATAATAAGTATTGTTGTTAGTTTATTTTCAGTCAACAAGTTTGCCATCTTAAAATAATTATTAATTAATCGGCTACTCCTCATTTAAAACCATTAAATTTTAGAATGTTTGAAATTTTATTCATAAGACTAACACTATTGTAACTTTATTAAAATTTCCTGGAATTTTCTTTTAATGCTGATTTTAAAGTCTATCACAAACTTGTGAGTATTTTTATTATCAGCACTATATTTATTACTTTAATTTTAGAAATTTTCACATGATTATTTGTTTGATATTTGATACAAAAAGTTAATGCCTTTTTATTTTTATCATGTTTATAATATTATAATTTTAAAATAATCGTAAAAATTTCTTTGACTTTAAGCTGGATAACATATTCATTATGATAAAAATTCCCAATCAATATAAAAAATATTATTGCTTAAACTTTCATTTGAAAGGTCTTGTATATTCTTTGTGAAAACATGTTGCATGCAAAAGCATCTCTTTTTAAAAAGTCCCGTTTAAGACGTTTACATATAATGTTATGCTTGTTTTTACTGTGTTCGTTATGCCTAATCTCTTATCCGCGAAATACAAACAATGGAATTGATTGATTTTGAACAAATATATAGCGTTAAATAAATAGCAGGGTTCTCAAAAAAGTAACTAATGGTAGTCAAAAAAGGTAGTTGAACATTAGATATACTTTGGAGTAAGAGGGAGGAAAATAGATGGTAGCAGAATTCGCTAAGATAATTTTATTTGGTATTCCTGTATTGCTAAATAAATAATGCATGGAATGACATTATAAAA
>NC_092205.1:40601054-40624392 GCF_043381705.1 Parasteatoda tepidariorum
AGTTATAGCAGGGTGTTCAGCTTGGACAGTTCTTTCTAATTTTTTTTTATAGCCTCCTCCCTAGCTTATTCTTCCGACCAATTAAATTTGATGCAAGGTACCAGACCTGCAGCAAACAATATATCGTCCTGCGATTTCACATCGCGAAACCTTTCGCAGTTCAAAAGAGCCGTCTTTTCCCTTTCAGGAGTGACAATTTTCAAAGGTCAAGGTATTTAAACACGAAGTTAGCAGTGAATACATATACAGATGGATGACAAAATAATACGAACACCTGTGAAAAAGTGTGACTTATTTTACACCTGCAGTACAGCCGCGCCACCTGCAACAGAAGTCTGCTACCTAGTGAGCGTGAAGAGGAAGCTATCAGTCTCTCAACATTTGTCACCTGTGTTGCATGAGTTTATCTAACTAGCTTTTAGAAGGTGAAATGTCTGACCTGTCAGAATTCCAAAGAGGGATGATTGTTGGGGCGCGTTTAAGTGGAGCATCGGTGACAGAAACAGCAAACCTTTTGGGGTTTTCAAGAAGTACTGTATCAGCCGTTATGACAGCATACATGAAAGAAGGTAAGACGAAGTCTTCAAAGCAAAACAGTGGTCGAAAGTCAAAGCTTGAGGATAGGGATAGACGTGTCTTGCAGCGCGTAGTAGCTCGAAAACACAAGCAATCGTTATCCGAGATAACATCAGACAAGAACAGTCATCTTCAGGACCCCGTTTCAACAAGAACTGTTCAAAGAGAACTTCATGAAGCGAACATTTATGGGTGAGTGGCAATTCGTAAACCCTTGGTGACAGCAACCAATGCTTTCAAGCGCAGTCAGTGATGTAGAGGTCACAAAGACTGGTCCCCACAGCAGTGGCAGTAGGTAATATGGCCCGATGAATCATCCTTCACCTTATTTCAGACCACCGGACGCGTTTATGTCTGGAGATCACCTAAAGAAGCGTTTGATCCTGAATGCCTCTGACCAACTGAGAAATATGGAGGTGGCTCCATTATGGTTGGGGGTGCAATATCTTGGCATGGTCTTGAGCCACTAGAACGTCTGCATGGGAGAATCAAATCTAATGACTATTTAAAAGTTCCAGCGGATTATGTTCATCCTTTTGTACAGACTGTATTCCCTGGAGAGCGACCGACTTTTCAAGTCGACAACGCACCTATCCACACCGCTAGGTACGTTCAAACATGGTTCGAAGAGCATGACAATGAAGTTGAGCATCTCGCCTGGCCCCCTCAGTTTCCGGACTTAAATATTATTGAACATTTGTGGCAATATATGGAGTCTAAACTTCGTTCCCGATTCCCAACTCCTTCAAATTTTTTGGAATTAGAGGCCGCTTTGCAAGAGAAATGGCTTAATATTCCTTTAAACGTTGTCCATGACCTTTATGCATCGATCCCACGTCGTATTAAATCTGTAATTCAATCAAAGGGTGGTCCAACTCCCTATTGATAAAGATTTTCTGATATTTCACAGGTGTTCGTATTATTTTGTCACCCATCTGTATATTGCACATTAATTTTATAAATTAAAAAAAACATAAGCATTTATTTTTAATTTAATCTTATTTTTTTTCAGAAACCTTACCGAGTTTTAGAAAAAAGTAACGATTTCATTGGACATTTCCGTTACATATACTTGTACTTTTTCCCTAAAAAAGTAACGAAAGTACAAGTAAAAGTACTAAATTTAAAAAGTAACGAAGTGCAAGTAAAAGTACGTACTTTTTACTTGTTCCGGCGGTACAAGTAACGAAAGTAAAAGTACTGCCATATATGGGTACTATGCACTACTGGAATTATGGCAAATGTCGCAGTTTTGATAAGAATTCTACAACGGCTTTTCCTTTGCTTCAAAAAATATTTTTCCAGTGGTAGCAAATGTATGGTGTATTAATATTATAATGAATTTAGAAAATTCATTAAATTATTAATTAATGAATACTTAAAAAGCTCTTGAAATTAGAATTAAAGGAACTTTTTTACACCACTACTTATGAATATTTTAAACTGTAAATTATAGGTCAGATAGAGAAATGGTCATGCTCCGAAGACGTCATCAAGTGTTTGAAGAATTCTGCTATTTTTTTGCTTTGTTCTTTATTTATTTAAAAAAAATTCGTATTTAGTTTGCTGCTACAGGCAAATGAGTTTCGTACGAAACTAAAATATTGAAGCATTATACCATAAGTACCATATATACTAATACAAGCTTAAAGTATTATATTGATAATTTCGTTCCTCGAATGGGATAAGTACCGAAGAAAATTTATTGTGGTAAATTTTGACTATCACTGGTTGATCGCGAGAAATAGCATCATTCCAAGCGATGCTAAATACAGTTAATCTCCATTCGAAACACGATAAACGAGTTTTGCTTAGTTTAACAACAAAGTCATCGTAAAATGCGACTGATAATAATGAATAAAAATTATTTAAATTATTTTAGCTTTATTAATTAAAAAACTTAGTGGGAAAACCAAGTAAGTGACATAATCAGTGAGGGTGTAATCAGAATACAGAAAAAAATGGTATCCGAACTATTTTATTACCAATTTATTAGAAGGCGGGACAAATAATTCTTTACCTTATTTTATTTACCACTGCCTAATTTGAAATAAAAATCATGCAAGAATACTAAAGTTTGTCAAGATTAAAATGAAGGCAGAAACGATACTGTTACATTAAACATACTCGTATTGATTCAACCGATTTATGATATTTTCTCTGAATCATTAATTCTCTTAAAAATATCACTTACCACTCTTTCCGTATTCCTTCCATTACGCTCTTCAATATTGTCTGTATGTCTTTCTGTTTTGAGCAAGATATCGTTGTGTTTCTCAGTACTGATTCTTTTCTTTTCCTTCTTTTTTTTATTTAACCCATGAGAAGAACGGGTATTCATCTAGTATTTTATAAAATAAAAATTTCAGTTTTGAATTCGATGCTTACTAAATTTATTTTTAGTAAGATTCTTCTTTATATTATTGTATTTGTATTATTATAACTTCCTTTATTCTTTGTTTATATTCAGTGAAAAATTGTATTCATTTGTTTGTTATTTAACCTTTTCACGTGAAGCTAATTAATAAAGCATTCGATGTATAGCTAACTAAGTGAATAATATTATGTTAAATAATATTCTTTTTTAAAACAAAAATATTTAAATCTTGTAGACGTTACATGCGTCATTTATGTTCAGAGATATAAACGAGTTGTAAAAAAATCTTTTTCAAAAAGCAAATTAAATTTTGCAATACATTTGGTCAGAAAATTGCATTATATTCCATAATTCTATTGCATTGAGTTCATTCCTGTTTTCAGGTTCTGCGAACTATTTCAAATTTTACTATTTCGTAAGTTGATAGAATATATATTTTCTTATCGAAAGTCAAGAAAATCAGGTTTTTAGGAATGGAATTCTTTATTCTCAACTTTATTCTCTGGAGTAGGTAGAGCAGGAAACGTGAGAAAAATATTTGTTTCCTGATATTAAAGTTTGTGTTTTCGTTTCGTTACTTCCAGAATAAGCCCGTTTGCACGTTTTATTTGAACGTGGCAAGAATATTTTTTCTTGATTTTAGAATACCCATCTAATTTATAACAAAATAAAAAAGGCTTTTAAATTTAACCAAATAAATCTAATCTTAAAAAGAAAGAAGCAACCCTATAAAAAGTATATACCTTATTTAGAGAGTTTAATCATAAAAATAATGCTTCAATAAACAAAAGTCAAAATTGATCCATGCTAACAAGCAAATCCTTAAAAAAAGCGAAGTTTTGTCCGTATTCTAATTAAATTTTGTATTTAAATTATCTTACGAGATTTGAAACAGAAATTTATGATTAATTTAGTGGTTAAGATCATAAACTAAATATTTCATTCAAACTTTCTATTTAAAATATTCAAATCATCGCTTTGGTAACTATTTCTATGGAGTTAATCAAAGATAAAAGTAATCTACACTTTTTACTTGGAAAGAATCAATGAGCTCCAATATCACTAATTCCGAAAATATTTTAGCAACGCCCAAAAATCAAAGGCTAAAATCAAAATCTGCCCATCGACCAAAGGAAATTAACTTAGTTTTATATGCATTCTTTATAGTAGTGTTACTGTAATAACATCTTAAAATTTTTTGATTCCATAAAACTAGATAGCATCCACGAGTACTGATATATTCTGATTAATTATTTCGATGATTTAATGTGAAATAATTATGCACGTATGCAATAATTTTAATAATTATTATCTAATTTGAAATTCATTTGGAAAGTAACAGTTTTCATTTTGATGTGCTGTAAAAACATATCTCAGTATTTATATTAGTATTTTTTGTACCTACAAAATACAGTTCATATTAACACAGCACCAGTGGTATCATTTACCACAACTAATTAAGCATCATTGGCAAGAACAATACTAGTTCGGCAATATTTTCACGGTCCCCGTGTCGAATAAATACCGTTTTTCGCATCCTCTTTCAAATGTTAAGGAAAGAGATTGATTACATTATGGAAAAATGAATAATACTGGCCCACTTCACTCTTGATCAAATAATAACCATATTCGCTCTTCGAAGGAAAAGTATGTAAAAAAAATANTTAAATTAAACTAAATAAATCTAATCTTAAAAAGAAAGAAGCAACCCTATAAAAAGTATATACCTTATTTAGAAAGTTTAATTATAAAAATAATGCTTAAATAAACAAAAGTCAAAATTGATACATACTAACACGCAAATCCTTAAAAAAAGCAAAGTTTATCCCATATTCTAATTAAATTTTGTATTTAAAATATCTAACGAGATTTCAAACAGAAATTTATGATTATTTTCGTGGTTAAGATCATAAACTAAATTTTTAATTCAAACTTTCTATTTAAAATATTCAAATCACCATTTTTTTAACTAATTCTATGGAGTTAATCAAAGACAAAAGTAATCTACACTTTTTACTTGGAAAGAATAAATGAACTCCAATATCAATCCAGTATCAACTCCAATAATCCAAAGGAAATCAACTTAGTTTTATATGCATTCTTTATAGTAGTGTAAGTTGTAATAACTTTTCTGATTCCATGAAACTAGACATCATCCACGAATACTGATTGATTCAGATTAATTATTTCGATGACTTAATGTGAAATAATTATGCATGATGTAATAATTTTAGTAAGAATTATCTAATTTGGAATTAATTTGGAAAGTAACAGTACTCGTTCATTTTGAAGTGCTGTAAAAACGTATCTCAGTCTTTATATTAGTACTTTTTGTACCTATAACAACAGCTCATATTAACACAGCACCAGTAGTATCATTTACCACAACTAATTAAGCATCATTGTCAAGAATAATAGTTTGGCAATATTTTCAATGTCCCCGTGTCAAATAAATATCGTTTTTCACATCCTCTTTCAAATGTTAAGGAAAGAGATTGATTATATTATGGAAAAATGAATAATAATGGCCCACTTCACTCTAGATCAAATAATAACCATATTCGCTCTTCGAAGGAAAAGTATGTAAAAAAAATACATGAAAATAACTACATCAATAATCACAAATTTTCCTGTTTCATTCGATGTTCAATAATAACAGAAACAGAGTACTAAAGTTAAAATAACAAGTTAAGAAAAATGTCACTAGTCACTAAGTTTAAGTCACAAGTTATTCACAATTTAAAGTCACTTAAGTTGAGAATTTTAGATTGCAAATAACAGTCTAATAACATAAAAAATAATAACAAATAACCTAACTAAACAGTCTTTTAAAGGTTGTTATTGGATTCTCATTGCGCTGTATGAGTTTATACCAATAAATTAATTAAAATTTTCATATTGGTGAAAATAGTGAACTCTAATTATTAAAGCAATAAAGATATTGATCATGATTGAGTAATCATTAAAATATTATGTACCTTAAGTTATAAAGTGATATTAAATAGTTGAAAACTGTTATTTGGTTACAAAATTAAGAAAAAACCCGAAGGCAGATCATCGACGAAAAAAGAAAGAAATGGATGAATTCATAAGAATGCTTTACATGAGATATAATACAAACTTTTCTTTTTTTAATCTTTTAATTAATGAGCATAAACTTCAAAGAATTTCCTCAATTACGAATTATACTCATACCCGGGTGCAAAGCCTCCTCTTTGTTTCCATTCACCAACCCCTAAGATCGTTTTGAAACATTTTTTGTTTCTTGAAACAAAACAGTTTTTATCATTCAAAAGTTAAAATTATTCACTTAATCTAAATTATCTGAAAATAATTCTGTTTGCTTAATCTCCTGCTTTCCACTTCTTAAGTCCATACAATTCTTCACTTATGACTCTGCTAAGGTTTATTTATGAAAATAAATTGACTTTCCTTGTCTTTATTAAAGTAACATTTTAAACTAAAGCCGTAATTTCAAAACATTTTGCTCGGTTATCATTCCAACTTGATCTACAGTTTTGCTTTTCAAATTTTTACTCAGTTTTGAATTTCCATAAAAATTCGTTATGTTTTAGCTAAACAGTATATTTAATAATAATAATGCGAATTTTTTCCAAGTAATGTACTTGTTAGTTTAAATTCATATTTTGAATGTATTAGTTTTACATGAAATTAATAGAAGGAAATGTCACTTACTGTTTCATAATTTAAAATTGTCAAAATGTTCAATATTAAATTCAAAGCCATAAATTTATAATAATAATCAAAATCAAAAATAAATACCTTTTAATTGTTATTTTAATTTAAATTGATTATACCTCAACAAAATAACTTATATTTAACTGACAAAGCTCATGAACTTTTGCATCACACAGAAAAGAAGCACTATTCGAAATGAAAGTAATGACTTTAATAAAATATACCTCATGACTAGATGCATCACTCAACAAAATAAGTTCCATTTAGTCATACATTAGTGAGACGCAACTTAAATTGATATTACCTCATGACCTTCAGCATACCACAACAAAATAAGACTTATGTAGTATGAAATTAAGGGGGCACAACTTAAATTGACAATGCACGTAACCTTCTACATCGCACAACAAAATAAGTGCTAGAATGAAATTAATTAGACACAACTTTATTCTACTACCCAACACAACAAATTAAGTCTTATTAAGTTTGTGATTATAGGGACACAACTTTAAGTGACTATGCCTCATGACTTTCTACATCAAACAACATAATAAGTCTTATTTAGTAAGAAATTAAAGAGACAAAACTTAAACTGTTTACGTCTCATGACCTTCTGAATCACACAAAAAAAAGTCCTATTTAGTATGAAATTAGTGAGACACAACTTGAATTGTCTATGCCGCATTACCTTCGATATCACACAGTAAAATAAGTTCTATTTTGTTTGAAATGTATGAGACACAATATGAATTGTCTATGAAATAAGTTGTCTATAAATTGTCAGTAAAATACAGCAAAATAAGTTATATTTATTCTGCCAATTTTTAATTTTAAGATGGGGTCTATTTTAAAAAGTCAAATTCAATGATCTGAGAATTTTAGTTTTCAAAACATAGTTATGTGATGACAATAAAAAAAAAACTCTAAACACAGACAGAAAGGATTGTACTAATTTTGAACAATAATATTGTAAGATTATAACTAAAAAAGATGTGTGTGGCATGGTAAACTCACAAGAATTAGAGATAGAAACAAATTAATAATTGATTCATTTTAACAAAATTATGTATTAATTGGCTGAAATAGAGGTAGTAAAAGCATTGATTAAAAAAAGCCGAATTACCCAGTAGGCTCGTCGAGTTATAAAAAAATGAGAGATTAGAATCTAGAAGAAAACAAAAATCTATCCATAATGTAAATACTCATTCAAAAAAGTGGCAAAAAGCATTCCTGTGAGTCTACTGCTATCGGTGCTAACTATTTCATGCTACTCACCCAACAGATGTTGCTGCCTCTTGGTAGCATTGGTGCAACCTGCTTGGTATCATTGCTGCTTGGTAACATTGCTTGGTAGCATTCCAATTGGTGAAGATAAATAAACGTTCATAAAAAAGGATGTCTTCATTTTATTTTCCTTCGATAGGTTTCGTAGGATTCGATAGGACTCTCTTTATTACACAATATCATAACAAACAACATCACAATATCTTCCTGTATGAAAATAGCACAACTTTTCCTACGGCATTTTACATATAACGCAAAAGAAGGAAAGCACACCTCTAATCAAATTTCGAACTCACTTTCCCATTTTTTTGTCAATCGTGCTCCTTCAAGCCATGTAATGCGCTAAAAATCAGCATTAGCCATTGTTAAGGAACCAGTCACGAAAAAACGAAAGTAAAGTTACCGACAAAACAACCAAGAAAGAAAAGAGGGAAGTTCTGCAACTAAACCCTCAAAATATTATTTATTGACAAGATGAAAAAATTTACGAAATAAACTAAAATAATAAGTAGTATATATTATAACACGTGACATAAATTACTCCTCCGTAGGAAAAGGAGAAACAAGAAATCGAAGCACGATATCAGAGCGAAAAGGACATCTTTACGTTTTCCGTTTAGGTAGTGTTGATGAGCTCACATGCTGTGAAAAATATCACATAAGATGAGGGAACCAAAGGATATATTTGTGCTTTGAGTAACAAGGACACAGCTGTAGAACGCTGAGGAGAAAACACGGGGTTTCATCTTAGGCAAAATATTGGTTATAATCACAAGGATAAACACCGGGGTTTATTAACGGAGGAAAGTGACCTTTCAAACATTAACTCCTATTTCAACCAAACTGACTGATTGCAAGTGGCTGTTCAGGCAAATTAGAGTTGGAGATCTTGTTTAGCTGGAAGAAAGATCCCAGAGAGGGTTTCGGTTTACAAAGGATGCTTACGAAGTAGAGTAACTATAAAATTCAGAATGGATATCTTTTAGTAAATGAGGCACTGCATGACTTAAAAAAAGAGCAAAATAAAATGTAGATAATGAGCAATAATAATGTGCAATTTAAACATAAAATAAAATGTATAATGAAGAAAGATTCATATTGCACAGTTTAAAATATAAAGCATCAAGATGTTCCTAGTTAATAATATATGTAAAATGAATAATAAAATGATAAAACGCAGCAAATGTTAGCAGATAAAATTTAATAACAATATTTAAATGTTATAGATAATTAATAATAAAATATGCAAAAGTTGAACACAGCCATGGTAATTTAAACAAATTAAGAACAATTTTATAAATGAAAATTAATGAAGTTAAGTCAAAACGCTAAAAATTAAATCAATTTAAAGTTAAATAGCAAAAGTAAAACCTATTAAAAACAAAATTAAAAAGATTAAAACCCTGTGATAAGAACATTATCACATTTATGTTTCAAGTTTATTTCTTAGAAGCATTTGTTTACCCAAAAGAATACGCTTCTTGCTGCAAACGTAAATAAGTTAGCCCCAAAAGAATTGAATTCTAAGCTATTGGAGGATATTGTTGTTACCGAAACGTTCCAAATATTTATTGTAACATTTTTACGTTTTCTCTAAATTTTTGATTTTACAACTCACAGTTAAGCAAAAAATTTCTAGCATTTAGTTAGGATTTTTTTTCTATAGTACAGCTTGCTGTTGCGCCATCTATTAGTATTCTCAGCCTCACATCTGCAATCAAAATAAAATATTTTTTTCAAAAAATTTCCTATCGAATGTAACGATTCTAAGTTTCTATCATTGAATCATTAATGACAGCGTGAATAAATTATGTTAGGTTTATGGAAGCTAGTATTTCTAAAACTCAAAAGGAACTTTTTTAAAGTAAGAAATTCTTCTTGTTTTTATTTTGCGCAGATTCTGGCAATTTTAATAAAATAATAGCTAATAAATAGATAATTGCTAAATTCACATATAAATTAGCATTTACTCTATACCATTATAAGCATTTTTTTCACAAAATAGCATTTTTAGCTTACTAAGTATCTTTAGTTCGTAAAACAGTTTTGCATTATTATTCATTAGCTTAGGGTGTTTTAATGCGCAAAAGTAGGAAAAGTAGGAGGTATAAGAGGATAAAAATAAGTTGCTGAGAAATACCTTCAGTAAATTGAACTTTTTAGAAGCTACACTGTTCTGAGAAAAACTGGCTTAATAACAATTTATTTTATTGTATTTTTGGCGTATTCAAGAAAAGTTTATTAACCATAAATAAAATGATATTTAAACTGTTAACTGTGATTGCAGCTGGGTACATGACATATTATACCCGAGAAGGCTAATATGTCAATCTCATAACAGACAGAATGGGGTTAGAAACCTAGGATTAAAACAATAATATTTCCTTTTATCCCTTCAACACATTAATAGTTTCCAATGTTCTGAACTCCCTCATTTGTGATCCTGGACTATCAGAATACGATATTCTTTTCACGCATATATGGCAGCACCATAAAGCTGCTTAACACAAAAAAAGTTTAGTTCTTCCCACCTCTTACAATACATGTAACAAGCAGATAAACTAATTAAACCACCCTCTATGGTTAATTTGAAAATATTCATTTGATGAAACACAACTCAATCGCAACTTGACTCCAATGACCATTATCTAACGAATATCTTAGCTCCAAAGCCCAGTTAAAATAATTTTTTATAGTTTTGAAGCCAAGCTAGTTGTAATTAACTATATTAGTTGTAAATAGTTTCAAAACTATAAGGGTTAAAAAAAATAGTCTTTACCGTAAACATAACGGCTAATTCGATAGACAGACTGCTACTGGTTATTTTACCGTAAGTTATGAATGAAAACTTCGCAAATGTATAATGCGCGTATAATATGCTTACAAATCACTCATAAGTGAAAATCAATTTCAATAAATGCCAATAAAATGAAATTCGATATCGCGGTCCAGACATTTTCTATTATTGCATGTATTTTTGAATTTTTAAATATCATTTTGCTTCAACTTATTTCTAATAAAATTTAGAATGAATAGTGCACTTAAGTACTTTCTAAAAGTCTAGTACTTTTTAAAAGTATCGTAAAAGAGCAAAAATAAAATTTGAACAAAATATAGTCATAATTCTATTAAATGCACGTGAGCCAAAATTCGAAGCGAAAAAAGAATTCTTCAGTTGCTCTTAAGACTTTTTTACCTGAGGTTCCCAATCTCATTAAAACTATACTTAAGATTTTTTAGTAACAATAGTCTTTTTCAATACCTATGGAATTTGAAGAGGATTTAACACCTGAAAAGTCCTCATTTTATGGATTAAAACTTGAAAGTAAATATTTATTATTTAAATTTATTAATTAATATTTATTAAAATTAATTATAATTATAATTTTAATAATAAATTTTTTGAAATTAGTATTTATTAATTAAATTGAATTTTAAAATATAAGGAACAGCCAAAATGAGTGTAAATTATATAAAAATTCTATCGAGTGATTTTGGGGATTTTTTTCCCGATTTTTAGCTCAATAACTACCTTTTCCCAAGAAAATTATTTATTCTGTTGTAGTAAAACTGTTTTTTAAACTTTTATGTTTTTTTTAATATATTTTTTAAAAGAAATTGTATAGGGTTTTTGGTGAAAGTTGTTGTAAGGATAGTTTCTTCATCTGATTTTCTTGCTGATTCAAATTCCTTTTAGTAAAAGAAAGGTGTATTAAACTACGAAGTGTAGAGAAAACGTAGAAAAATTACAGAACAATGAAAAAAGGAAAAAAAGAAAAATAATAATAAAAAAATTTTAAAAATTCCGAAAAAAGGAAAATAAATTAATAAAACTCCAGATAATAAAAGATATTAGCCATATAAGGGTTATCTTTTTATCAGCTCACACGATTATATCCGCAAAAAAGAGCGCTTCCTGATATTGTATCAATATAGCCAAAGCAAAACTTATCAATACAATAGTGTGAGGAGCACTCAAAAAAATTTACAACACATAAAATAGAACACATTAAGTAAAAATATCACATAGAAACAGAAAATAAAATATAAAGAAAAAACAGAACAAAACATAAAACAAAATCTATAAAACGAGTAGCGAATTCAAATGAACTAACATGAACGGCTATATTAATACAATATTAGAAAGCACTCCAGTTGGAGGATTTAATAGTGTGAGCTGATGAAAAGATTATGTCTCTTATTTTCCGGAATTTTATTTCTTTTTTCCTTTTTTTTCTGATTTTTACTTTTATTATTATTATTTTTATTATTATTTTTNTCTTCATCTGATTTTCTTGCTGATTAAAATTCTTTTTTGTAGAAGAAAGGTGTATGAAACTTCGAAGTGAAAAAAATCAGGTGATATATATATATATATATATATCATTTACGGTAAATGCGAAATTTCTGAATAATGAATAATTATCGTAAGTAAGAATTACTCTTTATAATGTGTCTATATAGCTAAAAAAAATACAGTTGAATATATATATAAATTCAAAGTGTAGAGAAAACGTAGAAAAATTACAGAACAATGAAAAAAGGGAAAAAGAAAAATAATAAAAAAATTCCGAAAAAAGGAAAAATAATTAATAAAACTCCGGATAATGAAAGATATTAGCCATATAAGGGTTATCTTTTCATCAGCTCACACGGTTATATCCGCAAAAAAGAGTGCTTCCTAATATTGTATCAATATAGCTAAAGCAAAACTTATCAATACAATAGTGTGAGGAGCACTCAAAAACAATTTACAACAAATTAATTAGAACACATTAAGTAAAAATATCACGTAAAAACAGAAAATAAAATATAAAGAAAAAACAAAATAAATCATAAAACAAATTCTATAAAGCGAGTAGCGAGTTCAAATGAACCAACATGAACGGCTATATTAATACAATATTACAAAGCACTATAATCGTGTGAGCTGATGAAAAGATTATGTCTCTTATTTCCCGGATTTTTATTATTTTTTTTCCTTTTTTCTGATTTTTATTATTATTATTGTTTTATTATTATTTTTCTTTTTCCTTTTTCTCATTGCTCTGTAATTTTTCCATGTTTTCTCGACATTTTGAACTTATTTTACGAGTTCTATTTACTAGCAGCTTATGCGAAGTAAATAAAACTTAATTATTTTTTTATTTTTCTTAATTTTCTTCATTTTTTAAAAAACTTTGATTACGAAAATATTAATGAGAGTAAAAAAAATGTATATTTGTTGAATTACGAAATTTATCTGATATTTTCGAAAATATATCGCCATATTAAAATTCGTAATTGGCCAACAGCACATATATCCCTCACTCTTTTTAGAAGCAATTCAGATCTTGCCTTAAATTATGCAATCATCTGATAATGAGCACAGAATAGAGTTATGATACTTTCTGAAATAACACCATATCAAAAAACTAAATATAAGAAAAATATATCAATCATAAATATTCATATTTTATTCTCACACACAGAAATTATATAATCCATCATCATTTATTTTAAAAAATAAAATCTTTCTTTCATCAAAATGGAATTAAATTTCGCAATCTTTTATCTCCGCAACGAATAATGGTTCACAACTTAATGAATATTAATTAGCTTCATTAGTAAGAATACTGAATTACTAAATCATTGATTAAACAATTTTCTCCCTGAAATATTTTCAGAGTTTTACATTTTCTCAAAATTAAGAGAAAAAATGTCATTATAGCTGCGTAATCATGAAAAATCTAATGTAAGACCAATCTATTATTTTGTGGGTTTCCTCTTTATTGTTAATTACGTTTTCCTTCTTTTAGTACTAATTATATACCACTAAAATATATAGATAAAATATATAAAGTTGAAGGGTTTATAATAAGTTTATTTGGTAATGATCTTTCAAATGTAGGAAAGAATTATAAATATTTTTGAATTAAAAACGATATTTATAATTGATTTGTTGATTTCAGAGAGGCAAAAATTGTGATTTGAAAGATTATAATAAATTAACTTCTTTTTAGAAGGAAAATACGCAGAATCAAAAAACAGATCTGTGTATTTGTCGTAAGTTAATTTTTAGTTATAGTTCGCGTCGAACAGCCTACCCATTCTTAAGATTATGACTATCAGTGCTTACTTCCGTTGCCTTGTAATTTTAAGCTTAGAAGAGAAAGGAACTCCTGAATCTAGCATATGGATATACTGATCTTCATTGAGGACTTTCTTATGGAACTAACCCGCATTTGCGTAATATGATGAGGAAAACCACGGAAACCTCCCGAGGTTCGCCCGACAGTTAGGGGGTTCTAATCCATGATCCGTCTATCAAAGTAAAAATCTTGCTATGGTCGTTGCAAGACGGAAACAAAATTCGTAGGACAATTGAAGAGATCGGTTCTTTACAAACTGTCGCTGTCATTTTTCCATGTTTAAGGACAAGTAAAAAAGTCTCCAACATTTACTAAACAGCTAGACGCCACTTACATTCATTGCAGCGAATTCACATACTTTTTTGCTAATTAGACATAGCATGATTTATAGTTCAATTTTTTTTCAGCAGAAGTCAGCATCAGCTGAGAATAAAGTCATGGGGGCTCAGGAAATGGAACATTCGCCTCCCAATGAGGTGACCTAGGTTCGAATCCCAACCGTTGCTTGTTGTTACGTATTCCGCACCCATCTCATACCAACCACAGTGTTGACGTAAAATATCCTCAGTCGTTGATGGATCATGGGTTAGAGTCCCTGTGCTATTGGTCAACCGGTGGGATGTTTTCTTAGTTTTCCTGTTCATGAAATGCAAATACGGGATAGTTCCATCAAAAAGTACTCCACGAAAGCTAATTTGCTCCAATGCTTGATCCAGGAATTATCTTTCCTTATGGATTGAGTTCAAAATTACAAGGCCACAGAGTTGAACATTGGTAGTCGTGTGCTCAAAATTAAGTCGGCTGTTCACCAATAGTTATGAAATGAAAAAAATGAGCTCAGAGAAGTGAAGAGCTATTTTAAATTGTCTTATTACAGGTTTTTTTTGCAATAAGCCAAACAAGTGCTGTCTGATTGAGTAGTTCTTCACACTTTTTCTCACTAACTTGAAGGCATTTAAACTGACTATAATTAGAATAAAAAATAACAAGCTAATTATAAAATTTTGATGGACTAATCTGATAGTGTATTCGTACACTAGTACTACTTTGGTGCAATGCAAGAAGCCATATTTTAAAATTAGCCAACAGCATGTACTGCAGTGCTCAAAATGAAAACGGACCACCCTAAATAATTGATCTAATGATCAAATCTTCATGCTTTAAGACTCAACCTTAATGGTCAGAAAGGGTGACCTTAAATGTGCTAAATAATTAGAGTAGACGATAATTAATGTTACGAAATCAGATTCGTACATTCTCTGAACGAACCTTTTTTCGACAGACTCGGATTTCTGACTCCCAAAATATGGCCCTTATAGTTTAGTTAGTAAAGCTGTCCAAAGTTTAGACCCCTTTATATTAATTTTACTTATTGCGTATTTCACCTGATCTTACGAACTTTTTCAGAGTAATGAAAAAATTTTGCTCTCAATTTATAAAATGATAATTCTAAGCAAAATATAACTTGTACAACTATTTATTATTTTTATTATTTTATTTAATAACAATCAAATTTTTATTTTTCTTTGAAATGTAAGGTAAACAATTTCTTGTATCATTTTAAATAATATAATTTTATTTGTCAAAATGTAACATTTGAGCAAAATCGGTCAAATCGTTGCTGAGAAATCGAATTTAAGAAATAAGGCTTTTTTGAAATTAGATTTCTCAGGAATTATTCAACCAATTTCCCCCAAATTTTACATCTTGCCATTCAAAATACAATCTTTAAAATGATGAAAAAATTTTATAAATTACAATTTTTCGACTGTTATTAAATAAAATAATAAATATTTACTAAAAGTTATATTCTACATAAAATTATGTTGAACAAACAAGTTTTATAATTGAGTGCAAAATTTTTTTAAATCGTTTGAAAAGTTTGTGAGATAAGGCGAAGTATGCAAAAGTAAAATGAACATTAAGGGGTCCAAAGTTTAGACCCCTTTATACTCTTTACCCCTTTATACCCGCTCTCCTGACCAAGCTTTATTACCTTGTGCACAGTAAATTGTATTAATTGATATAAGTCAACAAAAAAACTGTAAAGAGATCCAGAAATTAACAAAGAAAATAAACAATAGTGAGATTGAGAGTCTGTCTGTACACACTGGTATGCCCTCGTACCAGTTCTTATAATTTAATAACATTTTTTATTTCCTTCCTAAAGTGAAAGTGACTCGATAAATGCATTTCCAACTTTTAAAGCTTTCAATATTTTTGCTCTATAAGGAATGATGTATCATATTCTAGAATTCGTAAAATGAGTATAATGAAGAAAAGTTATTTATGCTTTTACTTCTTCCGAAACAAACATATTTTTTTTAGATTTTCCATTTCAATTTATTTTGAATTATAGTTATTTCAAGGAAAAGTCGAAAGCGGGCCATCTTAAGCAAAGATGTGAATTCCCAGAAGAAAATTCTTCATGGTAGGCATTTACTTTTGACTGAGTTAATATAGGTTTTCAATAGACTCCATTTATTCGTAATCACAGAATGTACGGAATTTCAATACTTTAAGAATATATATCATCCTAAAATGGAAAACACTTTTTACAGAAAAAATACTTTTTCCAAAAAATTTATAAAATGGGAAAAATAAATTTTTCTCATAAGATTTTTTTACTAAGAGAATGAAATTAAATATTTGAAAGTGAGATTCGGAAAACGTGAAGCTTTGAAGACTGCATGCTTCCTCTAAGGAATAAAATAAAAAATTCTAAGTTAGTAGTTACTCAAAATTAAGTATTACTCAACTTTGGTGTAAGGAAATGCAGATTATTAAAATACTTTATTAAAATTTGCATTATTAAACTATTTCCGCAGCCGGATTTCAATGAAAGTTGTAAAAGTTTGAATGTACCTTTAATCAATAATATTTATGAGAAAAAAATTTTTTTAATCATTTAGTTTTGCATATGAAATTATTGAAATATTGACAGCTTCCAAATAACTGAAAAACTACGAAGTGCAACACTCTCAGAAATAGAAAAAATCTCTCAAAAATCTCAATTTTGATAATTCAGTAACTCTTGAGTAGTTTTTCGTCATTTTTGACTATCATTTTACTAGAAATCACAAGATTTTTGATGAAACACGGATATTTTTGATGAAACACGGACTGTCCAATATTTGACGAAACTGCTTCCTCACTTTTTTTCTAATGCATTCTTAAAGTTTTCAATTATTTATAATCTGATTTTAAAACCATTTGCACTACTTAACAGGATGGTACAGAAATTAGTGCGCTTTCTAGTTAAGCTGTAGTTATCAGGTCTCGAATCCTAGTCATACCAAAGTGCTTCTTTGCCTATACGCCTTTGAATTTTAATCATATATTCCAATCAATTGTGTTACTGCTGCACATGTGTTATTTACTTTAACGCTTTGACGAAATTCGTATCCTCGAATAATTGTCCATTGTAGTTTTCTTAATTTGAAGAAATGTAAACCTCGGAACATTTCTAATAAATAATTATGTAAAAAAAAGGAGAAAACATTGAGTATCGATATATTTTATACAGTGCAGTAGTATTATTTCGTTTAGATAATGTGCAAATCATTCGTTATATCAAGGCCGAACTAGATCGGTAACTTAACTGTTACGTGTTAGGCTGTCTCATTCCACTCAAATGGGCTACTCCATATGAGTCAATGAAACAAAATTTCGTATATTAGTTCGGTAACGTCCTGTATGTAAGCAACTGCTTAAGATGTGTTTGAACTTATGCTTCTGGTTATATCTGTACAAAGCTAATTCATGAAATGGGATATTTGCTTTAAATTACAAAATAGGATTTATAATTTATTAATATCTTTCAATTTAGTTTTAAAAATTTGCGGGAAATTTCAAAACCTAAACTATTAATATTTTCACAAATTAGTGATATTCTTTTCATTTCTGTATCTTTACCTCTCTATCATAATAATAAGATCAATGAAAACTTTTAAAGTAATAATGAAAATTTGAAACAAGTATTATTTTGTTTATAAATAATTATTCTATTGAATAATTTTAAAAGCACAATACCACTCTTTGCTGCAAATTTCAATTTGTCCATTCAAAACTTCTAATGATAACTATTCATCTAATATTTCATCTAATAAGGCTTAAATAAATTGTACGCACAAAATGAATGGTGTACCTTTTGTCCACAAGAAAATATCCCAAACACATAGAAAAAACAACCCTCTTGGTAAAATTAAAACATCAATTGGGTATAATATGAAAAAAACACAACTACTTCGATTTAGTAGGAACAACATATGACGCAATGCTAAACGAATGGAATTTAGTTGTTGTTTATTTAGTTATTGTTATTAGTAGTTGTTGTTATTTGTTTTAGTTGTTGTTGTTTATTTAGTTGTATTTAGTTTCAATAACTTTTCTTTATAATGCAATAAAATCTGGCGAGCAGCTATTTAAACGATCGAACACTTCGTTTGTTTATTTGTGGCTTGAAGTTAGGCTCGCAGAAAATGCCGTTCATGGGTTAAATTTAGTAGGAACAACACAACCTGTGACGTAGGCTATATTATACCCAATTAAGTTCGATTCCTAATTTCTCTTATTCTTTTGTACTCAAGGTTACTAGAACTCATTTCGTAACCTTGAGAATTAAATTGTTATCTAACGTTGTTGTTGTTGTTTTTATATTGTCCATTCAGTGCTAAATATTTCATTATTTAACCACGACAAGTTGGCGGGTGGTACAAAAGCTTAGCGGAAGAGTTCACTTTTTATAGGAGAGGAAAACAAAATATGAGAGCATTTATTTTGGCGGGAATTCTATAGAATTAATTCTATAGAAATTCTATAAAAAGCTCTCTAAGTAAGTTAAACTCTTAATTCACTTTTTTTTTCTTCAATACACCAAAAAAATTGTCTACATTCACTTTCCCCAGATCCTCCGTTTCTCCTTCGCTTAGGCCTTTTTTGACTTTAAATCGCTGGAATAAACTCGACCGATTCACTTTAAGCCCACTTTGCACCTGTCTACTTGTCATGGTTAAATAATAACATAAATTATTTTGTTCTTTAAGGTTAGTAGTGTCCCCTGGATAACTAAACTTGAGATGTTACTACTTATTAAAATTAGGCTTGAGCTATAATTCTTAAGGAAAATCTATTTGAACCTCATCTCACCACTTTCAGAAAAGTTTCTCCTAGCTCAATGGGCCATTGCGCCCTCTAGTAACACTTAAAGGAAACTATTAGTTGATACAGCAGTTATGAATAGTGGACACTATATGGTTATAATTTAATATCTCTGTCTCATTTTTGTTTATTTCTGTGAGATTATATCAAGAACGACGATGATATGAAGAAATAAAATACTTCTCTGATTGTGGTTAGCTTTAAAGTTACGTTTTCCTGCTTCATATTAATAAAAATTATTGATAGAATGACCTAGGAAGGAAACGTCTTAATATACTTAAGTATATATCAGAAAGAAACTGGGGTGCTGATGCCTCGACCCTTAGGAGCACCTACATCACTCTTTCACGGCCTATTCTAGAATATGGATTCCCTATCTACAGTTGTGCTTCCCATACAAATTTGCTAAAACTAGAGAGAATCCAACTCAGCGCTGCGCGGATCATCACTGGCCTCCGAAATTCCTGTCCTGGTGATACTGTACTGTTTGAGGCTGACCTGCAACCTTTGAGCCTCCGAAGAAGGGCATGCATGGTAAAATATTACAGCAAACTCTATAGTTTTGGATCACAAAACAGGGCTTCGGATTTACTAACGAAGTGGTAACATAGTCAAAGGCTCAAGCGAAACAGCCCTTTCAGCCAAGTATTTTCGTCCAACATAACTTTTGGAAACGTGGAACAGCACTTCCTCAAGCAGAGCATGTACCCTGCGAAAGGTCTTTCGGAGGTGTCTTTCCACACCGATCTCCCGGTGGCTGTCAACAAGCAAAATGATCACCCTTCAGTTCTTAGACAAGCAGCACTTGAGAGAATCTACACTATCCCAACGGAGACTGTTCAAATATATACGGATGGAAGCAAGGACGAAGACAATCACACCGGGAGTGGGATCTTCATCAAATCTACGATGAGTGAAATCAAGATCCAGAAAAGGAATCCCGACCACTGCTCCGTTTTTCGGAGCGAGCTTATCGCCATCGATGATGGACTTGCCTCAATACTATCTCCTTCAATTCCGAAAGAGATTTGGATCCTTACCGACAGTAGAAGCGCGGTTCAGCACTTGGCTAGCTGGCACAGAGGGAGAGACAATACTAGCAAGAACATCTTTTGTAAACTTTTACACCTCTCCAAATATTGTCGAATTCATGTACAATGGATACCCTCACACGTAGATATATCAGGCAATGAAATGGCAGATAGTCTTGCCAAGGCAGGTGCAGCTGAGGCCAATGCGCCTCCAGTATCTCTTACATCCTCAGAGCTCTTCTCCATTGCTAAAGCCAAAAATCAATCAGCATGGCTCACTCCACCCAGTCGCAATTGGTACCAGGGTCCCAGACCGGGTAGCTGTTTGACAGCTGACAAAGACCATCAGTCTCAAACCGCCATCACACGTCTCCGCTGTGGACACCTGAAATCACTGAGGTGCTCTGGAGGGGAAAGTGCTTTGCCCTCTGTACCAAGTGCTCTTCGGCCCAGGCATCCCCTGAACATCTACTGGACTGCCTCGGTCTTTTAAAACAAGACCTTATTGAAAGACCCTTACTTGTTTTAGACTTTTTGAAGGTGAACAATCTCATGGACCTTGTCTAGCTAGGCTAGAAATGGGGATTTGAAAGAAGAAGATTGATAGAATAAAGATTTATTTCAATGTTTCGAAATTTTTAAATATTGTTTTCATTATGTGAAAACATATAATTTTCTAATCAATTTCTAATCTTTCATTTCTGAGTTTAGTTCTATTATACTTAAAGAATTGCTTCTATCATACTTTTATTTACTCCTGTTATCTTATTATATCTTATTCTGCCATATAATAAATTCTACTAAAACAGAGAAAAGAAAATATCTGCATTAATAACTCTTTTCTGAATACAACTTTTAGTTTAAAAGAGGTGATGGTGCAAATCAGACATATAAATATGTATTTTATTAAATATTGAAATTAATTCATGAACAAAAAGGGGAATTCAAAAGGGGGAAAAATTAAAATATTTAAAATAAATCGTAATTTAAATTTTCTTTTGTCTTTAATATTCCACGACATCCTTAAAGAACTAACAGCTAAGTATTTCATAGAACTGAAACAAAACAAGTAACCAAATGATTACAAAGAGTTTCGTAAATTCAATCAAAAACAATAAAAGTAAACGATAAACTCAGTAATCTAAGTACTAGTAGTTAAACTTTTTGTCGCAGCGTGGCGCTAAAACCATCTGGGCCAATGTGAAAAAAACGCGTTTCCTTTTCATATGCTCTAACATTAGATTGGAAACTGTATAAACTTCTCTGTGAATATAAGTAAAATGGTTACTATCTAGTTCAGTCTCGGTTATCCTTAAAAATTTATTTTTTGCAAATAAAGCATTTAAGTTTAAAAAATAAATCATTAAAACTATGCGAATAGTGGTAAAATTGCTTTAGTTTTATTATTATAGCATAAATCATTCAATGATTGAAAATTATTCAATACAAACCAACAACATACTTTTCGTATTATACTTATAAAGGACATTTATATTGCCTTATAGAAACATCAAAGGAGCACGTGCCAAATTAGAAAGGCAAATAAAGAGCCCATAAAATCGTATTAAGTTGTTGCCTTGGTTTCATTCAATTTACAAACGCTACAGTAAGGAGAACGAAAAACACTTAATTGAAAGCAATCTTTTACCACTTTCATCAAGTAAGGTGATTTGTATTCCCTTTATCCTTATAATAAAGATTTCTAGAAAGAAATTTAATTAGGTGATAAAATATAATTAATTATTAGTCAGTTGTCCTTCGATTTTCAACGCACCTGTACTTCAAAGTCCATATTTAATTAAACCTTAACAACAAAATAAATTCAGACTACACGGTAATAATTTATTTCTACGATTAGCTGAATTAAATGACTTATTTAGGAAAGAGCTAATAAAAAAATCTTGAAATACTGTTTCTGCTCTCTTTTTCTTAAATTCTTAATTTTTTGAGTACTTTGAGATACTTTGTCACAAATTCTTTCAATTATTAAAATAATAAAGTATAATTATATAATTCAGTAGTTCTTAGTCATAAAAAAAAAACTGAAACAAAAATGTATTTGTGATAAAGTTTTAAACTACAAAAATGGAAAAATTCCCTCCAAACAGCTGCCTCGTAAGTGCCTTATTCAAAACTTCGTCAATATATACTATATATAAACTATAATACTTAAGGGCAATCCACTCTGACATCATCATGACGCTTTTCTACAAGTTCCTCCTGGCCCAGCGGACCTCTGCACCTTCTAGCAACACTTAGTTGATGCATTGTATATATGGTTAGTTGATTTAGTTAACGCATTAGATGGATATAGTTGACGGTCTACAGTTATAATTCTGTATATCGCAAATAAGGGACACCATGTCTATTTATTTCTAAAATTGAGTTGTTACCAATCCATGTTGTATATTTTCCTTTCTATCTTTTTGTAAGAACACTATGTCCTGTCAGGAAATGACGAAGTTAGGCAGTTTTTTGTTAGTTTTATAGTATTTTTTTCATCATATTATCCAAATTCTGTTTCCCATCTAGTGGTTCTATGCACTTCCACTTCGACTTTTAAGATTACGGTTTATAGTCTTCCTCTGACGTTGCTGTTGGTTTCGTTTGTTATTCTTGGGGGCAGTCGTGGGGTATTGTTGTTTGCGGTAACTTACCACCAACCGCTAAAACTGCTCCCGAACTGACTGCATGGTAATGCCTCCTTGACGAAGCAGCCATATATGTCAGTGCATACACTTTAATTTCTTTTTCGTATTTTTCCTTTTTTATCATAAGGTTGTTGATTCCTGTAGTCCCCTTCACTAAGTGATATTTAGTACGTCATTTAGTATGTTATTTCGTGGATTTTTACGTTCTCTCCATCTGTGTTGATCTTTTTAGTTCTCGTACGAGGTAATCATTTATTTTATTTCATCTTGAAATATTTTTCTTCGAATACTTTTCCAGTTATGACATTAGCAGATGGGAGCTATCACAACTTGGAATTTTATATTCTATAATTTTTTTCTTCAATTTCCATTATTATTGTATCTGTATCTCAAATTATATATATATATGTATATATATATATATATATA
>NC_092205.1:40625071-40630326 GCF_043381705.1 Parasteatoda tepidariorum
TATATATATAATATTATCAGCATCAATTGAAATTGGTAGTATATTAAAACATTCCATTTACTGACATTTTCAGTCGGGACTTTTATTAGCACTGTCAGATGACGGGAAAGAAAGGGAGAGAGAATAAAACTGAAGGAAACGACTTAATGGAAAGTAAATACTTTTAAGAAAAGGAAAATTTCAGAAGATTTTTTTTCTTCCTTTTAGTTTGATAGAAATATTTGCCCCAAAAGAATACTTCTCTGAGACAAGAGTGAAACAAAAGAAAATGGTAGGATTTGAAAAGATATCGGACAAGAGAGATTTGGAATTGCATCTGTCTGCCCAGCACACTAACACCATTCTGTGAAGCATATGTCAGGTGAGATCACATCGGCTTATGGATGGAAGAGGTAAATGTTAGGTATGGGGATGATTTTTTTTTTTTTTTTTTNTTTTTTTTTTTTTTTTTTTTTTTTTTTTTTTTTTTTTTTTTTGCAGTATGAGACCAACAAAAAATTTATGAATCCCACCCTTTTCTTTTGTTTGTTTTGCTTTGCGTGAGAGAGACTATTTCAAAATAAAAATTTATATTGAATTTTAAACTATAGCTCTGATTAACAATTTTATCACGAAATGTAATCAAACTTTTAAGAGAAGCGGGACAAATTTTCTACAGTTTATAAAAAATAAGTTTCATTTTTTTTGTACAATTGAATATGCACAAAACAATTTTCGTCTGACAATTTTTAAAAGGAAATTTAGAATAAAAGCCTTTCTTAAAATTTAGGGGTTTTTTTTCATTTTGGTGAACAGAATGTATCATGACTTGAAATAATCTCTTTATTTTTATTTTCTACCATAATATTACTTTTCAAATTTTCAACATTTTTGTTCAACAAAACCTTTAATTCAAAACTGCATATTTTTATTTTTATTTTTTCAAAAATAATATTGAAATTCGTACATTTGTTTTTATTTAATTACATTTATATTTGATTGCTAGTTATTATTTTTATCAAATTTATCTTTTATATTCCAAATTTCTTATAGTTACATTATATAGTTTTTGAAATATCTATTTTATTTAAATAACTACTATGCGTATTGTTAAACTATCGGAATATCTGGACTTTTCGTACGAGATAAAATTATAAGTAAATTAGTATTGAATCGTTAGAAATCAATACAACGAAATCATACCCAAAACCTAAAGATATAAAGATATAAAGTTACACAATTAACAAAATTAACATGACTAGGAGGCTTCACCCCCTGCTCGCTGCCGCTCGCCAACCCCCGGAAATGCTTTCGCAGTTCATTTCGGATTGCTTCGCATTCCGACGCTCGCTCATTGGATACGTTCTTAACGTCTAGCTTTTGTATACTTTTTTGAACACTGAAGTTCCGAAAACTTTTCACTGTAGAAAATTATAAACCTGTGCATTTCAATATTAATTTGAAATTGCAAACAGTTCACATATTTTTCTTAATCACATTATTCTGAATTTCAGTTGTTGAGAAAAGTAACTGTTGTAAGTTTTGTTTTAAAGTCTTTCCCACCAGAGGGCTAAAACCATGTGTTGTAAAACAATATGAAATAGTACTGAACGCCGGATGTAAAGCATCGGCTTCGATGAAGATAATTTTGTGAGAATTTTTTGAATTCATCCGATTAGACATATGATGCCCACTACGTGCTCTTGTACGCCGAAGCCTATCAATTAAAACGTATTAGCGTTTTATATAATATAGATTAGCCATATGATGCTCACTACGTGCTCTTGCGCGCCGAAGCCAGCAATTAAAATTTAAAACTGTTGCCAATACGAGAAAAGAAATATCATCGGTTTTATTGATACATACGTATTAGCGTTTTATATAATATAGATTAGCCATATGATGCTCACTACGTGCTCTTGCGCGCCGAAGCCTATCAATTAAAACGTATTAACGTTTTATGTAATATAGATTAGCCATATGATGCTCACTACGTGCTCTTGCGCGCCGAAGCCAGTATTAAAAATTAAAACTGTTGCCAACGCGAGAAAATAAATATCATCGGTTTTATTGATACATACGTATTAGGGCTATTCCACGGTAACTTACGTTACATTCACATAAACTTTATTGCACTGAGAACTTAGAAACAAACAAATAATACTAATTCACATATTAAAATAAAGTGATTTCTTAAGATTACAATCAAAACCAAAAGGAATCTAATTAAAATAATTAATATTTTTGAATTTAAGCAGTGTAAAAACCTAAAATTAGTGTGGTAACTTACGTTACCGAAAAAGGAATGGCATAAACTTGCAATATGCTTGAAGGCGAAATTCTGTTCTTATACAAATGTTACATGATTAAGATTATATGTATCATTTTTCTGACATGTTTAAATATTTCTTATGCCTAGATTTAAGATTTTATTTCAAAAGTTAAATTAAATATAATGTTTTAAATGGGTAACTTACGTTACAGTAACTTACGGTACGAAATTCACTTTGTATGAAACTTTTATTCTAATAATGTACAAATACAAATTAAGATATCTAAACAGTATAGTGCAAGGGAGAAAAAGTGTACATGAAGTAAGTGTAGAAACTTTTGATTTACATACTTGATTCATACATAACTGCAAATTTATAAAGTCCTCTGTTATTAACTTGTACATGGAGCTCATTTCTTTTCACAATGTTTTCTTTCTGGTAGAATATTTTATCTCTTTTTTCTGGCCATTTACAATAGATACCCACAGCAGGCATTACATTGACTTTAAAATCTTGCTCTTCAACGGACATTACCACACCAGGATATAACATGTCCTCGTATCTAACCATATACCAACCTCCAGCTTCTATCTTAGATTCATCATTTTCTTTTTCGACATCTTTCATTTAAAAAAAACCCTTCTGATATACCTTCTTATGCTCTTAAATGGTGGATCTGCTTAATGCTTTTAATCTGTGGAGTTTTTGAGACTAGACTAGACACTCCACTTATCTGTTCTAGTGACTCGCACTCATCTATTTTTCCAGAACATAAAATAAATTTCTAAAGAATTTCGAAAGATGGAACATTATGGATTTTGCTGAAGGCTTCCTTAGTCAATCCGTACCTTTCATGATATTTACAAAGACAAACATTTCTTGGAAGTTTGCTACTAAGCAAGTCATGCTTTGGACGGAGCTCAAAGAATTCAGTTTTCCAATTTTGCATTCTGGATTTTCTTCCATAAACATTTGATGCATTTCTCGAACTGAATTAAGAAGATGCCGTGCTTGTACTTTCTTTTTGCTACCATTAGCATCTCTAATTATAACTACATCCTTAATTCCTGGTGCTTGTTGCGTTTTGAAAACATGTTAATGCCATCACCCAATTAAATAACTTAATGCAAAGACTTTGATTAAAATTAATACCTTAAGGCAGCGTTCCCCAACCCCCAGTCCGCCGACCAGTACCGGTCCGTGGATCAAATGGTACCGGACCACCCATTTCATTGAAACTTAATTTATATTCCTAGGTTTATACCCCAAATTAAAAATATCTGTGTTACATTAAAATTTTATTTATTTAAAAAAAGAGCAGCAACCAGAACAAAGCAACGGAATAAACTGGACATAAGCAACACACTTCGGGTGTCATTGTCAATGAATAACCCAGATGGAACCGTCTTATTGCAAAGAAACAAGCTCATAGCTCTAATTTTTTTAACGTTCTAATATGTTAAATCACTTTATATTTATTTTGCGGTGTAACTGTATTATATTTTGAAGGAATGCTTAAATACAATTAAATTAAAATTAATAAGTCAAAATAATCAAAAATATAAACAATCAGCGCCCGCCTTCCCCCAGCGGGTTGCAGTGAAATTATCAAACGTTGACAGGTCCGCGGTGATAAAAAGGTTGAGGAACACTGCCTTAAAGCACTGATAATTTATTTAAACTTTGGTATTATAACCGGATACATCTTATTTAGTTTATATGCCAATTTTCAAGAGAAATAGACTCATTTCACATTGGTAACTTACATTGCATGCATGTCAGTAACTTACGTTACACATATTGAATAGTACACAAAACAATAAATAAGTAATATTTTAAAAGAAAACTATTGCTGCTTATTTAGGTTAGCCTCTAAGGAAGAAAAAATATTATTCTTACTTTTGTATCACTAGTTCTTTTTTGCACATTAAAACTTTTCCTAGTTTTTGGTAACTTACGTTACATGCATTATTGTTTAGATAAAATTTATCTAATTAAGTGAATTTAACAACGAAAACTTTTTTTAACACTGTGCAATATTTCTATTAAGTGTAATAAACAATATTTATTCCTTGGAACATTTTGAAATGAAAAGAATGATAACTTATTGATTTTCAAAATCTGACCATGTTCTTCACCCAAATCAGAACAAGCGAATGCCAATGTTCAATGGGTTACCAACACTAAAAAACAAAATTCTCAAAAGAAATTATTATAAATTATCAAACTTCAAACCTTTCTAATTCAGAAAACATCCAAAGTAATAACATTATTCTTATTTGAATTTTCCAATGCTTTTCCCTTTTTTCATGGAATTGCCCATTAGCGTTTTATATAATATAGATTCCTAAATTTGCTTTTATTTATCGTTAATTGTCACTTTTCCCGAAAACTTTACGTTATTGGAGTGAGAAAAACATCTTTTAAAAAATTCATCAGCTCAAAATAAAGATTGACTATATTCAGCGCGTTTTCCCTTTGTACTCGATACCAACTCAGCTGTGGTATATTTTGTCTACTAAAAGTAGACAAAGCATACCACAAACAATCTATTTTCTCCGATTTTTCCTTTTAAAGAACTGCAAAAAGCACATTACCACTGCTCCTGTATTAGGTTACGTAAATCATTGCCATAGCTCTTCGGTAAAAATTAGTTCCCATAGAGCTAGAAGCGCATTACATTTTACCATATCCTCGTAGTTTTGACCGTACTTTTTTTCACAGTACATTATTGTCATCAATAATTGTATGGATATTTCTTACGGTCCCCTGGAGGGGATTTCTTAGGCACCTCTTCGCTAATAATTTTACCTTTTAATCTATAACTTCTTTCTTGCATTCAATTAATATTGATTGAATTTTAGATTTCTAAAAACGTGTTAAAAAAACGCAACTATAAACGAAAGAAGTGATCTCAAATAACTTAAAAATATGAACTCGACGGCGTAGTCCTTTTATGCCGTCCACCCTTGTGCACGCCGTTGACCATGACCATATATATAT
>NC_092205.1:40631139-40651109 GCF_043381705.1 Parasteatoda tepidariorum
TGCCTTCTTGGTGCGTCGATTTTTTTGTTATTTAATATATATATATATATATATAGCAATGCTTCTTCTGTTTGCTAGTTCTGTTTTACCAAAGTATACTTACGAAAAAAGAGTTTTTAATAATTACCAATGCGTATTCCAGAAAGGAAAAACAACGACTGACCAATTGCATGCTATCAGGCAGATCTTGGAGAAAACCAAAGAGTATAACATTGACACAATTGACACATACCACTTATTTATTGACTTTAAAGCTGCCTACGACAGCATCAACCGAGGAAAACTACTTGAGGCTATGTTGGAGTTTAACATCCCAAAGAACTAATCAGCCTCACAAGAATGACACTCAAAAGAGTTTCGTGTGGAATAAAAAATCTCGTCAAGTCTCTCTGAACCATTCTTCACCGAAAAAGGCCTGAGACAGGGTGATTCCTTTTCTTGCCCGCTATTTAACATAGCTTTGGAAAAGGCCATTAGAGACTCTGGTATCAACACAAATGGAACAATCTTACAAAGAACTGTCCAACTACTCTCTTTTGCTGATGATATCGAAATAATTGGAAGAACAAAGCGCTCAGTCATTGACGCTTTTGTAGCACTTGAGAGTGCGGCGAAGGAGGTGGGACTAGTTATAAATGCTGACAAAACCAAGTTTTTGATCGCAACAAATAAAACTCCTGATCGATCTCCTCTGGAAATAATGACTTACTCTTTTGAAACTGTTAACCAGTTCAAGTACTTAGGAACCTTGATCTCTAGCCACAACAACCTGAAAATCGAAATAAATAACAGAATTTTCATGGCTAACAGAAGTTTCTACGGCCTCAGAAACCAACTCAAATCCAAGTTCATCAGTGTGAAGACAAAGTTAAACATCTACAAAACTGTAATCAGGCCTAGAGTTACGTATGGAAGTGAGTGCTGGACCCTAAACAAAACAGAGGAGGAAAAACTGCTAATTTTTGAAAGAAAAATTTTGAGGAAAATCTTTGGATCTCTTCAAGAGAATAACGTAAGGAGAATTCTTTACAACCACGAAATTTACAAAGAAATATGGCAAATTCGGTGGGACCGACATTGTGAGAATTATTAAAGCATCCCGCATTAGGTGGCTGGGCCACCTCTTCAGAAATTCTGATGCCGTCCCTGCCAAAAAAAGTGACTTTTTCCACAATTGAAGGGACGAGACGTAGGGGACGACCACCTACAAGATGGATAGACGACGTTGAAAAGGACCTCGAGCTATTGGGAGTCAACCGATGGCGGGCCGTCGCACCAGACAGGGCCAGATGGAGGAAAATCTGCAAGTCAGCCTTGGCCTGTGAAAGGCTGTTGCGCTTATGAAGAAGAAGAATCTACAAAATATACCACAATCAAGTAATTTTTTTTCTTTTGGAGGACCGTAAAAATAATATTTCCACTGCGAAATAAAAAATATTTAGATTGAATCGTAATTTGTTTAGAAAATTGTACTTTTGTCTCATTAAACTAAGACATTCTAAATGAATTAACAGCTAAGCAATTAAAATAATAAATTGAAATTAAAACCAAGGTTGCAAGTTACATTAATGTATTCGAAAATAGTAAAACTAAATTATATAATTATGGTCTAACTGGTAGTTACGATTTATACCTTATTGTGGGACTGTAAACATTTTGGGGGAAAAATTTTGCTATTTCACCAAGCATTTTTTTTTTTTTTTTTNTTTTTTTTTTTTTTTTTTTTTTTTTTTTTTTTTTTTTTTTTTTTTTTTGAAATAATAAGTCGTATTTTTTTCCTTTACATGCCTTAAACAATTACCTTTGTAATATTTCTTTCCTAATTTAATTCTCTGCTATAAACATGTTTTTAGTTCGGAATATTGTTCCAAATTACAAAGTTGAAACTAAAAATGGTATATCTTAATTGTAAAGTATATAAGTTTTACCATGACAATATTTTTAAATAGTTTTAAAATATACTCTTTAAAAAAATAAGCTATATATAACTAATTAATGGAGTTTGTTATAACCAATTGCTTTAATTACCCCAATATTACGCGTACCAAGTTTTGAACGAAATATCAAATTGGATACCTGCAAATGACGTCATCGAAGGTAAATTTATCAATTCAGAAGCCAATTAGGTTCAACACCCTCACACAACGTCGCTTACAGGTATCCAATTAAATCTGATTTAAATCACATGGTTGGGCATTATTACTTCATTTCTTCTTAAATTGCAAGTACAAAACTTTAGTTTCAGAATAAACAGAAAATTCTAACCAGAGTAATGACGAATTTACCCTAGATTATCTAAAATTTCGAATTAATAATATAATAATACATTTTTCTGCAAAAAAGGAATTCGAGAAAGTAAAGTTTTTAGATATATTACTGCAAACATTAAGAAAATGACAAATGAGTTGAAATTTTTCCTTTTTTCCATTTCTAACAAACACCAACGAATCTTTTATTCAGCAACAGCATTTATGCAGTAGCATGCGTCATTTATTTTAATAATCTTGACTAAACATTTGGATGAAATTATGGTAATACTACTTTTGGGAAAATGGAGCAAACAAAAGCCAGGAGAAAAATACTTAATTTGTTTCTTGAAGTAACTAATTTTTTTATGAGGAGTAGAAGAAGTGAAGATTTGTAAAAAAAAATACTGTAGGGAGATAATAAAAAGGAAGCATTTTCTTCATTTATTTGTGATAAAATTATAAATTTCAACTTTTGAACAAAAAATTACCATTTATATATTTTTTTATTAAAAGATTAAAAGTATATTAGAAAATACTTAATTTTTTTTATCCTATGAGAGATTCGTTTTACAAACGAGATACCTCAAAATGCCAGCTTATACGTATATAATTGTACTTGATATGTAAGTACTTAGAAATGTAGGATTTACTGCGTTTTCTGAAAGAAAAAGTCTTTTTTTCTCACTGAACTTCAGTCAACAAATTACTGTATAGACTATATGAGATTGCTTTTAGCTGCATGTTATACTATTTCATCTGAAATATTTCCCCAAACTTCTGTTTAATTTATTCTAAGACTTCTTCTTTTTTTCTAGTATTGTTATTTTGCGTATATTTAAATCTTTTCTCTTTCAGCAGCGTCCTCTTTTGAAACATTTTGTTACTAATTTCAAAATTAGGTGTCTCTGGTGTCTGAAGCAAAACTCAGCCATTTACTACTTACTTATTGTCACATTCCATTTTACTAAGTCCTCAAATTGTCAGTCAATCTTTAATTGTTTACTCAATAAATAAATAAACTGACACATTTTTTTATTTTTCAAAACACCTTTATTTTCATTTTTTATAAAATAAAAAATGTTTCACGTAATTTATTTATTTCAACATTATAAGCTCTATATAGCTATTCATGATTTGACCATGTTTTTAATAGCATATAATATGCTATAGGAATAAAGGATTTTTTCCTGGCACAAAGAATTTCTTAATAAAATTATGCATAGGATATACGCGACGAATTGCTTATAATTGACTGTATTTTTCTTTAAAAAAGTAACCATCAAAAACCAATCAAACTTTTAAGTACTCAAAAAAATCTTTCAACAGCTTCACTCTAATTTTCTTTCGAGTAATTTATTAAGATTCCTGCGAATGATTTTATATTCAATTCTGTCACATTCTTGATACTGAGTCTGTTGATTCGTGCTCAGATGCTTGTACGTTGGGACGAAGATTTTGTGGTAATGATAAACTAGTATCTTCTTTTTCTGTTTCATTTGATATGTTCCTACAAAAATAATAATAAAATTAAATTATGAATATAAATTAAATTATGAATCGAAATTAAATTATGAATCGAAATTAAATTATTAAATGAGTAAGTGCAAACTTTTTTGTTAAATTCATAATGCACCCCGAGAAAAATATGATCACAATGACCAGAATATGGTTAATTTAACCATATTCTGCAACCAATCAGCGTTCAACATCAGGATGTGGATCTTCAGGTATACAGAGCGCTCTCTACTGGCCTGCAAAGTTTTAACTCATTTTTGGGAAAACGAAACACCTTTAAACAAATCAATTAAATGATGTTTGATAGTTTCATGATCTTAAAGAAAGTGTTTAATCTTTCTTTGCGATAGGAGATAGACGCTGATTTTCACTTATGCTAAATATTATTGTCGGTCCCTCTAACATCTAAAAGTTTGAAAATTTATTTAAAAGTTTGAAAAATCACATCAACTAAACACTTCTAAAGTTACGAAATAGTTCTCTGAGTATTCCTTGAGAAATTCAATACAATATCTAAAACTGAAAGTGTCTCTTTCATTTTTGTAGTATAATGTGCGTATATGTACTTGCACTAATGTACTGGCACTCAGGATACCAGTACTCCTCACGGTAAAATCCATTTTAACCAAAACATGCTACGAAACGAAAATTTAATATATCGTATAATATTTTACTGAAAAATAGATTTTAGATACCATAATTTGATTCGGAATTCGTTATAGTATTGTAGTATCTTAAAACATGATACCATCCAAATTTACTGAAACTTTATTAAGATGTTAAATTAAACCATAGTTTTCTTAAATCAATAGTAAAGAAATTTATTTACTCTGTAATAAAACTACTCTTGGTGTTAAGCTATGCTTCAGAGTAATATTATGTTTCAACAAGACCTTAAATTTCTTACATTTGTATTCGTTTTAATCGTCTACAAACCAATATATTATTCTAGTTTCTAAAGGAAACGATAAACAGTATTAATAGATTATACCACGCTTTGTGCATTATGAAATTTTTGTTAGACTTTATTATAATTTTGAAGTAATTTTTAAACAACATAATGAATTTCAGTTACACTGTTTGAAATTTTCGTAACCATAATTTGGAGTCAAATTGAAAAATATAGGTTAGGAATGGTAGGAATAGGTTAGGAAAAATATAGGAAAAATATTATTAGAACCGGATAGGTTTGCATTCTTTGCTTATATAAATCAATCCTCCTAAGTTGAAAACTACAAATGAAAAGTTACCAACATGCGCTAAGCCTAACAGACGTATTCCACTCTTATATGGGCCTTTACGAAACTAGAGAAAAATAAACAAATTCTAAACAGGCATTTAGAAATATTGTATTTCAAAATATTTTATTTAGAAATATTGTATTTAGAAATGCTGTATTTAGAAATTTTGTATTCAGAAATATTGTATTTAGAAGTATATATATCCAACCTTTCAGGTTTTGGAGATGCTCTCTCTACTACGCTGGTTGCTGCTGCTGATGCACTTGCTTCTGTGTAAGACGGAGGAGGATCTGTTGGTGTTGAACACTGTACCGCAATGCTCCCTGCCATTAGATGTCTGCTAATTCCTGACAGAAAGTACATATTATTTATGAAATAAATGACAGCCTTTTCTAATTCAAGCTCACTGATATGAAAATGATTATCAACGGCATAAAATCAAATTCAAATGTAGAAACAAGAAAGAAAATCAAAGAAAATAACATGAGAACTTTAGATTAAATTTGAAGCCGTTTAGTAACAGAATTAGTGTTGGAAAATCAATTCATAGTATTTTAATAGACAAATTAAACCAATATGTTTAATGATTCTTTGATACAAATTAGAAATCAAAATTGAAGATATTATGTTACTAGAAATAAAATATTCTTCGCATATAGTAAAAATTTTATTATTTCGGTGCAATGTCACTTTTATTTATTAGTTTATGTTAGTTTAATAAACAAAATACCTTTATATAATATAAAAAATATAATGAAAAGGTTTTTCGGTGGATTCTTATTAGCTAGAAAATCACATGATACCAGTTTTTCTCGCATAAAAATATAAAGTTCTTTGTTTGTCATCTGCGTAAATTTAAAAAATAAATTTATGTAAGTATTTTCTATCTGTAAAATATTTATTTATGCAGCGGGGGCAATGTTTATTTATCATCCGCTTTTATCATTATCTGCTATTATTACGTTTTAGATTTCAATTATTATTCCAAATTAAAAGCATAAAACTAAAAGCTGTATTTCTTTATTATAACGTAATAATGACGAAAATATTTAACTTGGTACTTGAACGTATTAACAGTTTTAAAACTGCAAAGCGAAAAATAAGTTATATTTACTTTTATAACACATTTTGTGTAAAACTGCGTCTAGTCAACAAATGTGAATAAAATTGCGATTGCAAAATTGTAAAACATTATTAAGAATTACATTTTCCCTTGTTTATTTCATAATCTTTTTCACTTAAAGAATTTTTTAAGTAAACAAAATTCGAATATAAATTATTTTTAAAAATTGTCGATGAAGTTACAATGGTGACCGAGCGAAATTGTTAGGGCTTAAGTAAATAAGTGAAAGTTGTGATAATGAAATTAATCATTTTAGAATCTCTCACTTGAATACTTTTTCACTTATTTATAACAATCATCTAGAAGAAATTATTGGGACAACCGTGGAGGTTTGTGAACAATGAGAGAAGGGGACAAATCCCCTAGTTATTAATATAGCAAAATCTTATAATAGGGAGGAGTGTCATAATATCAGTAAACGGAGGAAAAGATTAATATTTAATCAAACTCTCATAATAATTATTTCTATATACTGTTCCTGTATGTACTGTAAGAAGAATATATTAAATAAAGGTTGTTGTTGTTCATTTACGTTGCATTAGAGCTACACAATGGGCTATTGGCGACGGTATGGGAAACATCCCTGAGGATGATCCGAAGACATGCCATCACAATTTTGATCCTCTGTGGAGGGGATGGCACCCCCCGCTTCGGTACCCCTACGACCTGCATGCGAAGTCGAGCACTTTACGGTAGAACAGTTTAACGAGGACCAATATCGCACACCCTCGGTCCCTGCGCAGGCTGATCCAAGTGGTCACCCTTCCGCACACTGACCGTAGCCAGTGATGCTTGACTTCGGTGATCTGCTGGGAACCGTGTCTTAATGATCGGGGACATATTAAATAAAGGAATTTCTCATGAACATTATATCATTTTAAGATGATACAAAATTTGAAAAATTCATTTTTATATCAAAAGNACGACCTGCACGCGAAGTTGAGCACTTTACGGTAGAACAGTTTAACGAGGACCAAAACCGCACACCCTCGGTCCCTACGCAGGCTGATCCAAGTTGTCACCCACCCGCACACTGATCATAGCCAGTGATGCTTGACGTCGGTGATCTGCTGGGAACCGTGTCTTAACAATCAGTCCACTGCGGGACATATTAAATAAAGGAATTCCTCATGAACATTATATCATTTTAAGATTATACAAAATTTGAAAAATTCATTTTCAAATCAAAAGGTAAAAATAACCAGATAACATTTTATAATATTTTTTATCTCTTTAAACTGCTGAAGGATGATGTATATTGATAAATTGTGTCAATACAATAACTGGAAATGAAATATTAACAAATTAATTTTTTTTAAATATGTTCAAAAATTTAACATCCTATTAAGAAGTGAAAACTGAGTTTGATCTAAATAAGAATCTAAACTTTACTAAATAATGAAATATCTCACTCTCCAGTTTCATAAATGTCATATCCCTTCCCAATCAAAGCAAAATCTACAAATTTTCCTATCGCAAAATAATCTTTCAAACTCTCTATAATACTCTACCAGATCAATGCAAAAGAATCATTTAACGCAACAAGATTGCAAACCTCAGCAAATAATTTTGTAAATTTCACTTAATTTATAAATAAATGTTTAATTTTTTAGCCATGTACAAAGGTTAAAATATATAATTTTGTGAAACTTCAGTTTTTTCAATACTATTAAGCAGATAGTGTTTTTCGAACTAATAAACTTATTATTGTTTTAAGAAAATCAAATGAATTTCTCAGTATTTTAGTCAGTTAAAAAAATTTTTAATTTCCATTTTTCTGAAATTAAGCACAAAATGAAGACATTTTTCCTAAATTTAAAATTAAAAGTCTTCGAAAGAAATAAGAATGCAATGCGGGTTACGAAATTTTAAGAACAAATGACAACTTTTCTATTTTTTCCTTTGACACTGTAAAAAACTTTTGTTGCATTGTTGCAACAATTTTTAGTGTTGAGGAAACCAAAAATTTTTACTGTGCATGTTGTCATATTTTTTATTTACTTTTTCCTTTCTATAGTTTTGTTTATTAATTTTTGTTCGTTTGTTTACTGACAACACATTTTTTCATGCTCATTAGAATCGATTAAATGACTTCATTACAAAAAGATTTCGTTAAAAAAATAAGCATATTTTTCGCAATAATTCTTTCAAACAATTATTATTCTTTCAATTTTACATAATTTGTTGCAAGATAACTGCAGTTCTATATTTAAAAATGTATTTTGTTAACCTCATCAGCAAAATACGTCATACGCTAATCATACGCCAGAGTTTTGTACAGTGCAATGATTAAATTTTGTGAAAAATGTAACGAAAATATTTATCATAATATTTATTTTATTTTATATTTTATAACCGTCGTTGAACAGCTGACCCAATTTTGAGTTCACGCCTACCAATGTTCAACGCTGCAACCTTGTAATTTTGAACCCAATCCAGAAGACAAGAGAACTCTAGGATCAAATATTGGGAGAAGTGTTGCCTTCTTGGATTATTTTTTAATGGAACTAATCCGCACTTATGTAACATGGAGAGGAAAACCACGAAAATCTCCAACTGTTAGTCTGACGGCAAGGGGACTCTAACCCATGATCCATCCACCACCAAAGATATTTTTCGTCAGCACCGTGGTCGGTGCGAGCCTGTTGCGGAATTCGTATCGACCAGCCATTGCTGAGATTTGAACCCGGTTCACCTCATTGGAAGGCCAATACTCTATCCCCTGAGCCACCACAGCTCTCATAATATTCTTTTATAACCGTCGTTGAGCAACCGACCCAATTTTTTGGATTTACTACTACTAATGTTCAACTCCGCAGCCTTGTAATTCTAAACCCAATCCAGAAGACGAGGGAAATCCTGGGAGAAATTTTGCCTTCGTGGAGGACTTTTTGATGGAACTGACCCGCATTTGCGTGACATGGAGAGGAGGACTACGAGAACCTCCCACGGTTAGCCTGACGGCAAGAGGACTCTAACCCATGATCCTTCTACCACTGAGGATATTTCACCTCCGCACAGTGATCGGTGCAAGCCGGATGCAGAATTCGTATCGACCAGCCATCGCCAGGATCGAACCCCGGTTCACCTCATTAGAAAGCGAATGCTCTATTCCCTGAGCCACCACAGCACTCATAATATTTATTGTAGTTGTTCGATTGTGCATTAAAGAAAAAAGTACCTCTTTGTGAATTCATGGGTACTGCATATATGTGTTCTGGTTGTTCTACGCCTAGTAGAACATGAGAGGAATCCAAAGGTGTCGTCACTATAGACGATTGACATGGAAAAGAATATACATTAGCCATACCACTTGTCGTGCTACTACAGTGCAAAGCATAGAGAGGACCTGCAAAATCAATTTTGAGACATAAACAAATAAGGCATAGGTTGCTAAAATGTTTGATGGTATTAAAAAAAAACTATACTTTAAACATACTATAACTTAACACTTCTTTAAAAATTATCAATAATAATAATGAAAACTCATGCTAAAAAATTTGCATGCTGTACATTTATTAAATATTAAAATCTTCTTGAGATAGTTTAAACATTTAATAAACTTGATTAAGTATACAGCAAACCACATTTTTTTTATTTTAAAAATGATGCATCTGCACTGGATTTAACATCAGAGTTGTAAACACCAAGAAAAAAAACTTTTTTCAAAAGAACCAACTGTAAATCATTTACCAGGAGTCTCTTGTAAAATTACACTGAATTAAAAACAGTAACTTTCAGTAAATAAATAGAAAAATAATTTCAGGTAAGTCGGTTATTTTACAGAAATAAGGATAAAAATCCCTGTAAGCATCTCTTAGACTTTTGGCATTTTCGGGTTGTGAAACATTAGAAAGATTTCCATATCCCTGATTAGAGAATATTTGTATAGTTTGATAGAAATAATGTTTGTATAGAAATCGATATAGTTTTTTTACACGAGGCATCGAACACAGACCAGAGCCGTCTACCCACCACATCGCATGGGTGACTTATTACCTATAAAATAAATAACCTATGAAATAAATGCCTAAGAAATTAATTACCTATGGAATAAATAATGAAACATTGAAATATCTGAAAGAAAGACACCTTAGAGAAACGCAAACGAAAAAGTTATTTTTGGTAATAATATAAAGGAGAAACTCAGTTATATGCGTTTAAAAAAACCTAAGGTAATTGAACGAAGCTTGTTTTTTTTCTATATTTTTTACAGAAATGTCTGACGGTGCAGAGTTAATTAAGTGTGGTTATTTGTAAGTTTTGTTGTTTTTCACCTGTACTTCAAAAACATTGATTTTAAAGATGCGGTTAAATTTTAAAATAATAAAATAATAAATAATAAACTTATTATTATTATTATTATTTTAATTATTATTATCATTTTAATTATTATTATCATTTCAATAATAAATAACTAAAATAATAAAATATTAAATAAGAATATACGTAATTTATTTATTTTTTAAACAAATGAGCTTTTCTCAAAAACTTTGCAAACTACTTTTTTTTCCTTTTTTAATAACTTTTTGGCAAATAAACTAACGTTTTTTTCAATTATAAAACTCCATCCATTAATTAAAACAGCATTAAATTGTCGACAGTTGCTAACACATTAACATATTTTTGACCATCGTTGGTTCTTTAGTTCACAAATGTCAGCGGCAAATTATTTCTTTATGTGGGATAATTAAAAGAATATTCCAACTATTGGTTAGCTCTCAAATCTTGTGCCAGCTGTATAATTAATAATATTACGAGTAATAGCTGTATTTTTATTTGCAATATTATGCTGTTTCTTTTAAATTTTAAGCTTTTTAAACTTTTCGACTCTCTATTAATCATATAGTCATACAAAAATGCTGAATGATTCGCTGAATCACTCAATTAGTAGTAATTAATAAAATATTAATAGAAAATAGTAATGGCATTAAATAAAATAAACAAATACTTAGATAATTGGAATAATTAATAATTGTAAAAATATACTTAAACTTTAGGATTTAAATCCTTCTTTGTAACGTAAGTTTACTGTTTTTCACTTTTAATGTTTTATTCAAAATTATCATTGATATTAATTAGAGTATTGATTGATATGAGTTTAACATAGTAATTAATATTATTTTAACATATTGATTGATATTATTTTAACATTGATACTAGTTTAAGGTAGTTATAGAGTTACAATCTGCATCTTCAAAATTATCCGAAAGAAAAAGATATCTGAATCGTTTACTACACTTCGTGCCAAACTTCTCACAATTTTCACTTTTTTTTTCTCCTCTTCTGTCATTTTATTTGTATCTCTATGTGATATGCTACGGCTCGTTTTTTTACTTTCTTATGCAAATTATAAGGTTTGCCGGCAAAATACTCGAAATTTGGATAAATTATCGATCGAAAACAAAAAATAACTTTTTTACAGAGATTCAAATCCCAATAAAAAAAATTAGTTTTAGTTTTTTTTCAAACTTCTTTACTGGAAATAACTTCCTTGAAGGCAAACCGTGATTTCATCAAAAACTGTACTGTTTATTTGGCAAATAATAGCATAAACAGCTTTATAACAACGCCAAGTACACTGTTAGAAATTTCATTCTAAAATTACGGCAAAATGAACGGCAGCAGTATATCCATCCAATTAACCATAAACTTTACTGTTAAGGACATTTTTTACTTTTATGGTTTTGAAACCGTTGCGATTTTGATCCTCTACAGAGGGGATGGCTCCTCCTCGTTGGTAGCCCGACGTCCAGCGTGCGAAATCGAGCACTTTATGGTAAAACAGTTTAGTGAGGTATAACTTTGGGATTCCGGAAGGTAAAAATACCTTGACGATGAACCTCTTTTAAACCCGAGGGAAAATTTTTGTTTCATTTCTTTTGGGTAAAATGCGACTTGTTATCAAATAACAATTCCTTACTTTGCAGATTGATCGATTCTAACATCTTTAGATAAAGGAACTCTAATATTATTAAGCTACAGATCCTTGTTTGAAATGAAAGGAAATGAAAGTGAAAAGTTAAGTGTAAAACAATCCAGCAGTTTACATAAAATGAAATAAAACTTACCGCCATTAAGTGAAGCATGATGCCTTCGATATGGAACGCATCTTCTACATATGAGACAAGAAACAAGTGTGACAAATATAATGACCACCATCGAGCCGAGGGCAGATCCCAAGAGCACAGATTGACTAGAATTAGAAGTATTATTTGAATTTAAAAACATTTTTTTTCACTCTAATGCAAGAATTATAATTTATATTAAAGTCCAATAGTTAATAGGTAAGAATCATATTCTTTTATTGGTTCTTATTCAATGTCCTGTATAACGCATACTAATTTAGAGTTCAAATTTTAATATTTTTAATTTTAAATATTCCACCACAATTTACTTTTTCTAGATAAAAAATGTATAGATGTTATAACCATATAATGTTACAACTGTTTATAAGTGTTGGTAGTCATTTTTTTTGGTAGGGATATTTTACTCTTCCCGAAAACAGGTAAATATTAGAGACATTTTCAACGACTAGTGCACTGCTAAAATTTTCATTCTAAACTCCTGGGAACCGGCAACAGTCTGTCCATCCAATTAATCGTGAAGTTTACGGTAAAGAACATTTATGATTTTTAAACTTGTTGCAAGTTATGGCTTAAGAATCATGAATATAAAACAATGCGGTTTTTTAACCATTTACAAATAGATTGGTTTCAAAACCGTAAAGAAGAAATTTAACTGGATATTGGAGATAGTTTAGTTGTTTTATGGTGCTGCCATCTATGCTTAAACGAGCGTATCATATTCTAACTGCCCAGAGTCCCTAATGGGGAGTGCAGGACACTGGAAACTCTTCACGTGCTGAAGGGAATGGATGAAATAATGGCGTCAATTTTGGGACTCGAAGCCCGGTTCTATCAGTCATGAGATAGACAGATTAACCCTCTCGTTTAAAATAATACCCAGTTGAAAGTAACCTACCAGGCTTTATTTGGTGGGTCTACTTGGTGCGATAAAGTTCCTCTTATTCAATCGTATTAATTGAACGCGGTTAATAAACGGTTATTTTCGCAGTTAACAGTTTCAATACTCTCTCATTAACGGTTATTTGGCTCCTTTACTTTAATCTGGTAAAAAAAACTATTAAATCAATTGCTATTTTCCCATTTTTACCAAGAAATTTCTTACTGTGTGAGGGGATGTGCAAAGGATTTCACTGCACTACTAGAATTAAGTTTCAAAATGATATTCATCTCTAGTATAGCTCATCCATATGTGAATCTGCTAAAACGTTAAAGTTTCTTTTTATACTTTCAAAATATATACAGACTCTACATATGCGATATCTATGCAAAATGTACATGTAAAATTAATTTATGCCTAAAATGCAATTTGATATGCTCCATTTTTATAAAAATAATGTTCCTATTTGATTAAAAACACATTTTTTAAGGAAATTATTATGCAAGGTGCTTTTCCAAAGTAATTTTTATTTTTGAATAAAATATTATATTATGAGCCACATTTAGAAAAAACAAACTTAGTAGCAATGTTTTGCAAGTTCCTCTAGTAAATTTTAATCTAATTTAATCTAAACGTTCTAAAAAATATTCTTTATTAGATTGTATAACTCATTAACTCCCTCAGTTTTTTCTTTAAGAGTTAAAATAAAAATGAAATTTTTAAATAAATTTAATAACGTGAAAATATTATAAAGTTACAAAAGAAGCTTACTTTTTTTAATAATAAAGTTTACTCAAATATTTTTAAAACATCCTTAAGCAATTTATTACAACTTAATTATTCTTAACAAATTCAATAATACTGCCGCATTAAATAAGTTTCATTTTCAATGCATATTTTGTCAGAGTCAAAAATATATACCTATTTATTAAATANCTTTCTTTGTTATGTAAGTTTACTTTTTTTTTTCACTTTCGATGCTTTGTTCAGAATTATCATTGATATCATTGATTTTCAGAATTATTATTGAGTATTGATTGATATTAGTTTAACGTAGTAATTTATATTATTTTATCATATTGATTAATATTATTTTATCATTGATATTAGCATTTCAAAATTATCCGAAAGAAAAAGATATCGAAATCGTTTACTGCACTTCGCCAAGCTTCTCACAATGTTCGCTTTTTTTTCTCCTCTTCAGTAATTTTATTTGTATTTCTATGTGATATGCTACGGCTCGTTCTTTTACTTTCTTTTACAAATTAAGAGATTTGTCAGCACTCAAAATTTTCATAAATTATAGAATAATTTCTGTAAAAAAGATATTTTTAGTTTTTTTGCAAGCTTCTTTACTAGAAATAACTTCCTTGTAAGAAAACCGTGATTTCATCAAAACCTCTACTGCTTATTTGGCAAACAATAGCATAAATAGCTTTATAACAACGCCAAATACACTGTCAGAAATTTCATTCTAAAATTAGGGCAAAATAACCGGCAGCAGTATATCCATCCAATTAACCGTAAAACTTTCGGTAAAGAACATTTTATACCTTTACGGTTTTGAAACCGTTTACAACTAGTTAAATATAAAATGGCACGGTTTTTTTACCGTTTACAATTAGGATGATTTCAAAACCGTAAAAAACGAAGCATAACTGGGATTATAAGGCTTTGGAAACTCTTCATGTGTTTTAGGGAGGGAGAAAATAATATGGTGCTAACGCTGGGTCTCAAACTCCGTGCTGTCGGTCATGATATTGACAGATTAGCCCTCTAGGCTATAATATGTACCCAGCAGCAAGGAACTAAGAGCCTGGTTTCCTAGAACAAGCCCCTTATCTGGGCGTCAGCGTTAAGTTGACGTTACCCTGACGCCAACAAAATACTGATTTGTTAGCTCAAGACCTGGTTTCTTAGAAGAAGCGTCTTAACTGGGCGTCAGCGTTAAGTTGATCTAATTTTGACGCCATTAAATACCGTTTTGTTAGCTCAGTGTGAGCAGTCAGTTTAACAGACATTATCTCGCATTGCGCATGCGTTAATAACGTAAACAAATATCTATTTTGAATTTGTATTGATTTTGTAATTGTTGACCAGTGCTTTAAAGAACAAATAATGACTTTGTCCAAGAAAAAACACATTATAGCTTAGCTAAATGAAGAAGAAGAGGAAAAAGAAGCTATGTTTAATGTTAAAATTAAAATCTTGGCTGATTTCAATGCTCTGTTGTTGGCTGTTGTCCGCCATTGCTTCTGTTGTTAACGTCACGTTGTAATCCAACTGCAGTTAATTTTAAAGGCAATTGTCGTTCAAGCTGAGCGTTCGATGACGTATGCTGTCAAACTCATAAATTGACCAATCAGAGGTAAACGTTTGCTTCAAGCTGACGCCGACGTTTCCTAAGAAACCAGGCCTTAAGTGGTTTCATTAGCTAGGATTAGTTGGTGCGATAAAATTCTTGTTGTTTAATCATATTAAGTGAAAGCAGTTAATAAACGATTTTTCTCTCAGTTAATAGTATGATTATCATCTTATTTATGGTTATTTGGTCTTATTTGAACACAGTAAAATAACAATTAAAAAAATTGTTATAGAACCATTTTTTCAGGGAAATGTTTAACAGTGTAGAGCTATCATAATTTTTTTATATTTTACTAAAAATTTTGGTTTTTTTTTATATTGTTTTTCCTTGATATATATTTTTTGAATAAGAAATATTTATTTTAAAAAAACACAAAAGAAGGCAAACTTATAACTTTGAGTGAAAGCTGTTGTTTTAGTTTATTTATGTCACACTGCAGCTGCACAATGGGCTATTGGCGACGGTCTGAAAGACTTGTTGCAATTTAGATCCTCTGCTGAGGGGATCCAACGTCCAACGTTTGAATTCGAGCACTTTACTATAAAACAGTTTAATGATGTATACCTTTGAAATTCCGCAAGGTAAAAATATCTTGATGATGAACCTCCTTTAAACCCAAGAGTAAATTTTAGTTTCATTTCTTTTGGGTAAATTATGACTGTTATCAAACAACAATTTATTAATTTGCAGATTGTTCGATTTCAACATCTTTAGATAAAGGAACTCTTGTATTATTAAGCCACAGATCCATGTTTGAAGTGACCCTTTTTATTAGAAAATATTCTTTTAAAATTAAATACGCTCATATCATTTCTTTGAGGAAATGAAAATGAAAAGTTAAGTGCAAAACAATCCTGCAATTTACATGAAATAGAATAAAACTTACCGCCATTAAGGGAAGCATGATGTCTTCGATATGGAACGCATCTTCTGCATATGAGACAAGAAACAAGTGTGACAAATATAATGACCACCATGGAGCCGAGGGCAGATCCCAAGAGCACAGATTGACTGGAATTAAAAGTACTTTTTGAATTTTAAAAAAAAAATTAACTCTAATGCTAGAATTATAATTTATGTTAAAGTCCAATAGTTAATAAGTAAAATTCATATTCTTTTATGGGTCCTTATTCAATGTCCTGTATAACGCATAGTAATTTAGAGTGCAAATTTTAATATTTTTAATTATAAATATTCTTTATAAATTATATAAATTCTTTTTGCATGTTGTGTTTCTAAATAATTTATTTTGTTTTTTACATATATTTAATAATATTCTTATTAATTTTCTGGATACTTTTAAAAAATATTTCTGTAATATCAATAACTATTGATATTCCTTTCTTGAATATTGGGGAGGTTTTTTAAAAATATTTTATGGTAACAATAAATATTTACTTTAAAATAGCTTGATAATGTACTTACAGATTTAATTTCTTTTTTTTTCATCTTTTCGTTTCTTTAATATTCCAGATACTTTTTAAGAATATTTTTATAGCATCTATAAGTATTTAATTTAAAATATTTTAATAACGCACTTACAGATTTATTTTCTTTATTTCCATCTTTACTTCTCTGTAATTTTCAGGTTGTTGTTTTTTTAAGAACACTTTTAATAGTATCAGTAAATATATATTTTAAAATATTTTAATAATGCAGTTACCGATTTGGTTTTCTTATTTTCATCTTCACTTATAAAATGTTTCTTATTTTTGTATTTACATTTTTAGCCGCTTAAACGCATACCAACCCTGAAATAAATACCTTTATAAGTCAAAGGAAATTGTATGAAAATAGAATTAAAATCAATAATATTTCTTGAATATTTCTTATAATGCATTTTCTACGACTTTCTATGACCCTTTTACTCAAAATGGACCACCTTGCACTCCATACTGTATTACAGTCTCCTAGACCAATTATCTGTAGAGTCATACATCAGTCACGGCTTTCTTAAGAATTTTGGGAAAAGTGGAAATGTTTCGAAGAATGTTGCCGACTCTCTCCAACAATTTTGCGTAAAGTGGCAATGTTTCGAAAAATTTGGCCAACCCTCTCCAACAATTTTGTGTAAAGTGGCAATGTTTCGAAAAACGTTGCCGACTCTCTCCAATAATTTTGTGTAAAGTGGCAATGTTTCGAAAAATTTTGTCGACTCTCTCCAACAATTTTGTGCAAAGTGGCAATGTTTCGAAAAAGATTGCCGACTCTCTCCAATAATTTTGTGTAAAGTGGCAATGTTTCGACTCTCGCCAACAATTTTGTGTAAAGTGGCAATGTTTCGAAAAATGTTGCCGACTCTCCCCAACAATTTTGTGTAAAGTGGCAATGTTTCGAAAAAGGGTGCCGACTCTCCCCAACAATTTTGTGTAAAGTGGCAATGTTTCGAAAAATGTTGCCGATTCTCTCCAACAATTTTGTGTAATGTGGCAATGTTTCAAAAAAGTTTGCCGACTCTCTCCAACAATTTTGACGCATTTGAGCCCCGTTAGATGACCTCAAATTATTGTATCAGAGCTTATATCACAACTCGGTGAATAACAGACATCATAAAAAATTCTAAAACCGTTCTAACAATGTCAACATAAACGAACTCTGTTAAATACTCTCTCCAAAATCTCTTGGACCTTAAATAAACTAAATTCATTTCAAAATACTTTTTGAAATTAAAATCACGTAATACTCCTGGAATCGGTTTTATAAGAATTTAAAACAACTCTACACTCTTAGAACAAATTCAAATGAAACATGCATACTTAACTTATTTAGCTTAACTGCATCCATTAAATTTCGCGAACGTCTCCTATCGCAATCCAATTTTAAAAAAGCTCATTTTGCCTTCCAAAATTCTTCCTATTGACTTAGAAACCCTCATTAAACAACGGATCAAACTTGCATAAAATGTTTGCGTAATTCCTTTAGAGCGCTAATGGAAAATATCTCTTTGAATCAGCTTCAAAGAGAAGCAATAAAACAAATTAAAACATTTTTATCGCCAAAGCATCATTATTCTACTACCTGCTTAGAATCATTAAAAGAAAATCTTGCATGCTAATTTAATGTATAAAATACTTTCTTTCGGCATATTCAATTTATAAAAAAAGAATTAAGGAACAAGATATAGTTTAAAATTATGCTTTTGTGTAACGAACTTCAGTAATTACATAAGGAAACATTTTTTAAAAAAATTTTCTTTCTTTACTAAATAAAACTTAAACCAAACATTCTATTTTTTTTAACTATTGCGTTTTCCTATTTAAATCCTCAAATAATAACTAAATCTTAAAAAGTATGAATGCTACTGCATTTTCTATGATTCCAAATTTTTGCAAAGTAAAATTAATAATATTAACAAAAAAAATATCTAAAATAATGGCTGTTCTAAACAGCTTTTATTGCTCTTAGAGCAATTTATAAATTCTTTTAAAAAACTATCTTTACTGATGAAAACTTAAAACAGCCATTTATTTTTAACAATTGCATTTTCCCATTTAAATCCTAGAAGTAATTTAATCTTAAAATGAGCACTACAGCATTTTCCATGAATTCAAAATTACGCAAAATAAAATTAAAAAAGTTACACTAAAAAAAATATCAAAATTAGTGGCTATTTTAAACCGATCTTGTATCTTGTTAGAACAAATGATAATTTTTTAAGAAATTTTCTTTCTTTATAAAAAAAACCTTAAGGCAACCCTCTCTATTCCTATTTAAATCCTATTTAAGTTCCACAAATCATAGCTAAATTTTTTAAGTATGAGTACTTCTGCATTTTCTATTATTTCAAATTTATACAAAATAAAATTAAAGGAAAGCTATTCTAAAAATAATATTGCACACGAGCGTCACACTTTGGGTGACGTTAGGGGCTCTAAACGTTAAAACGCTCTACTAATCCAAGTATTGGGCCGATATTTCTCAGGTTGTGGCCTCCCCTTTATTTTAGGGGTGAAAAATTCGAATTCGTCGAAAAAAAATTTTATTTATTCAAGAACGTTGTTTGCGTCTGATTTCTCAATTTAAAATATTGTCTGCGCTAATTAATTAGCATATTTGATATCACCCCCTTTAATCATTAAGATTGAGTCCTAGAACATGAAGATCCAAACACTAAATCAAAAGATATTCAGGGTGGTCCGATTTTATTTTACTCACTGTGCATATGAATTCGCTACACGTTTTTTGTGTTACATTTTGTGTTTTATTCTGTATTTTCTTGAATTTTTATTTTCTATTTTTGCTTGGTTTGTTTTACTTTGCATTTTTTGCTTAATTTATTCTATTTTCGCCTCAATTTTTTTTTAGTTCTCCTGAAACTATTGTATTGACTTATTTCGATTTGGCTATATTAATACAATATTAGTAAGCAGTCTTTTTCGCTGATATAATCGTGTCAGCTGAAGAGGAAATTACATCTTTTCCTATTTAGTTTTCCACCTTTTTAATTAATTTATTTTTTTTATTTTACATATTTTACTTTTTTTAATCTATATATATAAGGTTTTTTAAAA
>NC_092205.1:40651538-40678438 GCF_043381705.1 Parasteatoda tepidariorum
TGAATTTATGAAGCTTGAAATATATATATATATATATATATATATATATTGTGGAACTTCTAAAGTTAAATTAGCGTAAATAAAAGCAAGTCATACCTAATTCCTGAACCTGAATGATGATCTCGTCTTGTGCAGCAGTACTTGTATGTGACCGTGCCACAACAATACACAACTTTACTATTACCCACACGTGGGCAGTTGAACCCTGTATTCCATTTTCCAAAAATGTCTGTGTAACCAGAGCAGAAATCTACTCCCAGCACTGCAAAATAATACAATTTTTCAGTGTATTGTCCTAATCACATAAAAGAAATTTATAAAACTTCCAAAATATATTTATATAAATTATGAAGGATCATTTACTTTTTAAATTATCTATAGGTTAATAAGTTATATGTTCTATACCAACTGCACTATTAAAAACATTTAGATTTTATCCCATGTCTCAAAAAAAACGAAACATCTAATTTAGAATTAATAGTGGACGCCTGTAAGCCGCATCTCACTTTCATTTTATTTATTAGGAAGAGGCACATTCATGCAGTACAAAGGAGAGATTCACAAGGAGATAAATTTTCTGATAAACTTATCTTACTGTATGGTAAGGATATTTTTAATAAAAAAACATGATTTTGGTTAATACAACTAAAATATGCGATATTTAATTCATTCATTTGGCAATTTTTCGGTTCATACGGTAACAGTTAACCGGAAACTCTGGTGTTCAAAATTATCGTTCTTCTTGCTACACATTTAGTAAAAATACTTTACTGAAAAGTAAATTTAAATGAATAAATCATTTTCATACCATGCTTTAAGATATCATGATAAAATCATCAAATTTTACCATATTTACTAATTTTTCAGGCATATTATAAAGCGATATTTTAATCTTAACGTTACCAAAATCATTACCAAAGCATTTTGGTTAAAATTACCGAGATTTTTGGCTTTTCCGTAGAGCCAGAAACATGGTAAATTTTACCATGTTTTGATAGTTCTGATCATATTTTTTTCTCAGTACGCGAAGAGTATAAAATAAACCTAATGCTTTAAAATCTTAGCCTAGGAACCATGGTGGGAGGTCTCGTGGTTTTCCTCACCATGTAACGCAAATGTGAGTCAATTCTATCAAAAAGTTCTCCAGGGGGGCTAGTTTTCCCCAATGCTTGTTTCAGGAGTTGCCTTTTCTTCTGGGTTGAGTTCAAAATTAGAAGGCATTGGAATTGAACATTGATAGTCGTAAGCGAAGAATTGGATTGGCTGTCCAGCACTGGTTGTAAAATAAAATAAAAAGAATATCCTTGCCTGAATGTCCATACTTAACGCAATATCAGAGTACTCAACCTCCTACTTGCAGACCAACAAGCAAGTTATGTCACATTTTTCTTCTTTTTTACTTAACATAACACCTATTCCCATAGAACGGTTGAAAGTACAAATAATGTAAATTATTAGTTGGTGTCTGTTTTATTATACCATGTTATACCTTAATTTTTTATTCTCTTAACTTAAATATATTCCCATTCAAGAGAAACAATGGTTGAGAACACAAATAATTTAAATCATGATTTGTTGTATGCTTTATTATACCGCATTATACTTCATTTGTCCTCTGCTTCCGTTATCATTAACTTAATCCCACACGAATGAAACAACGGTTGATGGCATAAATAATTTAAATTATACGTCATTGTCTACTTTATTATACCAAGTTATACCTTATTTTTTTCTCTTTCACCTAACTTGCCTATTCACCTACTAGAGAATACAATTGTTGAAAGCACAAATAATTTAAATAATAAGTTGCTACCGGCTTTATTGTATCAAATTATACCTCAATTTTCCCTGAACATAAACCTATATTCTCATACAACGGTTGAAAGCACAAATAATTTAAGTTATAAGTTGATGTCTGCTTTATTGAAACATCGTTCCAAAGTAACCCTTCGTTCTTAAAATAACACGCATTCGTTCATGAATAATAATTTCGTGCCAAAAATTATCCAGAACACTGTAAAATAAAATAAATAATAGGCGTAAATCAGTTGAATAATTTGTGCCTAACAATATTTCTCGATAACTTTTATCCACCATCTTTGAAACCAATAGCAAGGAAGACGGGAAAGGAAAAATTTAAAGGAAGTTTGATTCCTTTATGTAACTTTTTGATTTGTCAACCAATCACCTTTCTCTTCTTTCTGGCAATTAAACAAGTTTTGACGGTTTCCATCGTCCCTTCCTCAATAGTGCGTTTTTCTTTTTACTTTTCTTAAATACACATTTGCTTGACCCTAATTCGCGCAAAGATGCTAGTAGGATTTCTTTAAAACTAATCAATACGAAATATCCTGTTTGTTGGTGATTTGATATATAACTAATTACAATTTCTGAAAGTATTTAAAAATTTACTGTAACCATAACAATTTAACTATATTATCTTTATTGTATTTATTTTTAGAAAAGTTTCACATTTTTTCACAAAGTTTTTTACAGCGTTCATTTTAAAAAAATTGTTAAATTAATCGCTTATTTAACTTGAGTTAATACTTAACTGATTAATCTCTAAACTAACTTTCCAAACTATTTTGAGTGAAAATTATTACTACGCGCACATACTAGCTATTGTTTTAAATTAACTATGAGGTTGAATTAATTACTTAAAAAAACGAGATTCAAAATTAAATTTTCGGTTTTCCCTTTCTAATCAATAAACTTCCTATTTTCACAAAAATATTCACATATTAATATAGTTTAATATTTTTAGCCTCTTACTAGTATTATTTTAAGTGAATAATACTTTAAACATAATATTAATAATATTTAAACCAATAACATGTTCCATATAAGTTTTTATAAGATATACATTTTAGTCTGAAAATTGTATTTTATTTTTATATCTTGCAAGCAAAAGTATGGGATAAGAAAATAATCCTCAATAAATGAGGTAAAATAATCTTTGAGGTTATACCATAATCCTCACAAAGGAAACAAAGATATTTCGTCGAAAATAAGATGAAACTCTATAAGGATTTGAAGAACAGCCGCCCATTGTTTGTTTTATTTCGATGTTAAATTTAAAAAGTAAAAAACAATGCTAAATTATGTATTTACAGCAGGGAATTTTCAGCATTATCTAAGAAAATGTAAAAGGCATTTGGAAAAAATAAGTAACTCAGTATTTTATTATGTAAATAAAATTAGACGTTTATTTCAAAACAATATATTTTATGAAATATTCTCTGGAGTAATTTCGAAATAAATACTATTATAAAATTTAAACTTCATATACGTAAGAATAAAATTTTAAAAAATGCGAATTCAACAACTCAAAATAAAAGTAGGCGGAAGGCATTTAAAAATATGCTTTTTAAAATCCATGGAATGAAATAATTTAATTTAATGTAACAGGAATATTACATATCATTTGAATGATACAGATTTCTGATGTCTACATCATTCTAATGACTTGGAATGTCACCACATTGTTATTTCTTATTATAAAATGAAAGGAGGAAGCTAAGGTAAAATTGTCTACAACTACATAGTCACAATCTATAGCTTCATTTATTATTGGCTTCATAAATGCAGCTGTAATTGAATAAAAATACATCTGCACAGATGCATTATTTCTTTCATATTTTCAACTACATGCAAGGAAAATCAACTGCAATAATGAACAATGGCTGAAACTATTGACAAAGGTAACGTGTATGGAACGGCAGTGATATTTTTTATTTAAAAAAAAGCATGGATCTCACTAGAGCATAATTAAACATTTTTTTAAAAAAAAATTCCTTAAAAATTTTAACATTTATAAAAAACTTATATTAAATAAAGAAATAGAGGGAAACTGAAATTAAAGACCAATTTTATTCATAGATTAAAAGCAGAACCTATTTTAAGAAAAAGTATAAAGTTAAATTAAACAAATTATGTCAAGAATATTTTTGCAACACACCAGTTTCACTTATAAAGCCTGGTCAAAACCTCAATAAAAAGCAAAAACAAGGAAACAAAACTCAAAATATTTGTTACACGTGTTTTATGAATATTACTTTTTCAGCGAAGTCAAAATATTTTTACCAAATGTTTAAAATAAACTGTCAATTTGCTTACACAATATGTTTATAACGCATGGGTGAAGAAATTTTGTAACGAACTGACAAACAATTTAGTCTCATTTAATATTTCTGCAAAATAGTATACAAATGAGATTTTTTAATCTCGATATATAATCAGTCTCGAAGCATAATCAATCTCGATACATAGTCAATCTCGATATATCAATAATCGTATAATAATGTAGAGCCGTAATCTTCCTTAACCTTGATAAGCAAATTGATTGCATTGATACAGTGAGAAACAAATTATGGTCTAAACTAACAGAATACGCTAAAATTTACCGTAGTTCTAGATCTAATAGAAACACCAAAAAATTCCGTAATGTTTATCAAATCAATGTGGCAAAGAATTTCATAAAAAATTAACAATAAAATGCGATTTTATCCCGTTAGACAAAATTTGCGAAATATGGTAATATTTGATAACTGTAGCATGATACGTTAGAGCATAGCATAAAAACTAGTTCAGTTAAATTTACCTTTCAGTTTTGTAATTTTTACTGAATGTGGTAATAAGAACTACAATTCTGAAAACTAGAATTTCTGGAAACCAGAAATTTTGGTTTCTGATTCTGGTAATCAAAAAACTAATTCTGATTCTGGTAATCAGAATTTCTGGTAAACCGATACCATATCAGCGGAAAAGTACGAAATGAATGGTTTAAGTACCGTGTATTGTGTTCTCATTCACCAAAATTATGGATTTTTTACTAGAATCGACATTAGGATAGAATACGGTTGTAATTTTACTCGAATTTCTTCTCCGTATATTGCTTCACTTTAATATCATAGTGCGTAAGCAATTGATTCAAGGTGATTAAAAATGTAAAACACTATTCAAGTAAGAAAAGCAAAGATTGATGTCATTTAGTTTCATTTTTAAAAAAAACAATAAAAAGTTGTAAATTTATGAAAACCTACCTTCATGATCATGACTTGATAGCTCTTTAACATCGATATCACCCATTATTTATGCAATGAGAACTAATCCTTCTAATCAGTAAAACTCTGCAATTGTATTTATTTTCATTTTTTCATTGCCTTATGCATTGATATTTCACAAGATATAGAAACATTTTTTTCATTCTCCATTCCTTAAAATAAATATTTGAAAACTTTGTAATGAATTTTGGGTTCTTATTTTAAAACTCTAGAAAAAAAGTATATTTTTANAATTTTGGTTTCTGATTCTGGTAATCAGAATTTCTGGTAAACCGATACCATATCAGCGGAAAGGTACGAAATGAATGGTTTAAGTACCGTGTATTGTGTTCTCATTCACCAAAATTATGGATTTTTTACTAGAATCGACATTAGGATAGAATACGGTTGTAATTTTACTCGAATTTCTTCTCCGTATATTGCTTCACTTTAATATCATAGTGCGTAAGCAATTGATTCAAGGTGATTAAAAATGTAAAACACTATTCAAGTAAGAAAAGCAAAGATTGATGTCATTTAGTTTCATTTAAAAAAAAAACAATAAAAAGTTGTAAATTCATGAAAACCTACCTTCATGATCATGACTTGATAGCTCTTTAACATCGATATCACCCATTATTTATGCAATGAGAACTAATCTTTCTAACCAGTAAAACTCTGCAATTGTATTTATTTTCATTTCTTCATTGCCTTATGCATTGATATTTCACAAGATATAGAAACATTTTTTTCATTCTCTATTCCTTAAAATAAATATTTTGAAAACTTTGTAATGAATTTTGGGTTCTTATTTTAAAACTCTAGAATAAAAAGTATATTTTGAATTTAAATTTCAAACGTTATAAATTATTTAAACCTTAAAAACAGAAATTCTTGCTTTTTGAAATTCTTGTAAAACATAAAATAATATCTCTTTTTGCAATTTTCTTTTTTATTCCTTCCTTCTTTATTGAAAACAGTAGCATCTGAAAAGAAAAAAAACACTAATTAAATATAAATGAGAACTAAATATTTAGCATGAATCTTAATTGTAAGTAACATTTAAAAAACATTATTTTTTTAATAAAAATAACATTTAACACTTAAAACGCATGATTGATAACGCATTATAAATATTAATATTGATACATAAGATTTCTATTTTGTTTTTTTTATTACAGATGCTGCTAGTCAATTTTACCTGAAATTAAAAATATTATAACAATGCTGCAAAAATTGAATTTCAGAAGAAACATTTCTTTGCGCTTTTATTTGTTATTTATACAAAATATTAAAATATTCCAAAATGTCGTTTGATAAATGTACTAATAAATGAATTATCAAAGTTCATAATGAAATTAATTTAATCCTTTTAAGTATAGCTTTACAAATTGTTTATGATTAATAAAAAATGTCTTTTAACATTAAATAAAGTCACACTACTTTACTTTTTTACTGTCAAAATATTCCTTTCCAACAGCAAAAGTTACTGTAAAAACAAATAGTCAGTTTTCTTGTAAATACGTAGCTTTTGAAAAATATGCAAAAAATTCACGAGCAAATATTATTATAGGTCGTAACCCTAATGAGCTTAAATTATTTGTTGTTATTAGACTAGAACGTCATTCTCAAATATTTGCAATTTATTTGAAAGTTAGTTACTACTCTAGAATACGTTACATAAACAAAAGTAAAGTTAAAACTGAATGAAAACATTTTTATCATCTACGTTTAAAAATTATTACAATCTAGTTAATAAAATTGATCAATTTTTAAAATATTACAAAACATTTTGTTTTCCATTTTAATAACTTTTTAAACCAAGTTAAATTTTAAACCAATTACTTGAACTAATTTAACCGAAACGAAATTGAACTATTAAGTACATTGTTAAAATACATTAACATTTAAAATAAAATGGATTCTTATTTATAAAATGCAAATCTAAGCTTAAAATATAGAATATGGTTTTTATGTATTTTAATGTGAGCGAAAATAATGCATTTCACTAAGTTTATTTCCTTTTTTACAACTATCCTTTTTTTACGATTTTATAAATATGAGAGAAAAGAATTTTTTTATCTTTTTACGCCATAGAATCATAAATTTAAAATAGATGTGTTTACACTTCCTAGTATATATTTGCTTATTCCAAAAAGAGATTCAATTTACAGTCAGAAATAACTTAAAAAACTAAATCTATTCGTGTTCGTAGTTTTCTCAGTTTCATTCCTTTTGAAAAATATTTAAGATTTCGATATGTACTTTTTATTCCCAAAAGTGTAGTAAAAATATTTTTGGAAATCGGATGGTGCGAAGTTTCTGATATAAAACCTTACACGATGGAGAAAAATAAATGATTCGTATTTTCCCGCTTTCCCATTTTACGAAACGGAAATATGATTCAATGATTTATCCTTTATTTTTTTTTATAGCCTTTGCTTTTAAAATTCACTTTGAACAAACAATTCAGTTTAATTTTGTTTTAAGTATTTCATGATTAAATCAAGTAAAAGCGATTTTTTTTTTGTATCAGTTAACGAATATTTATTTTCTTGATCTTTTAAATTATACATCCAATTTAACAATAAATAAATCTCATTTACTTAAATAAAAAAAAATTTTTACCTTCAGAACAATTATACTAAATTATAAAATAGCACATGGAGGAAAAAAATCTGTGGTAAAATTACGGTATTGGATGGTAATGACATGGCTGGAATATAAAACCAAAACTCTGGTTATGAAAGCAAAAAATTCGATATTTATAAACTACCTATTCATTTGGTAATTTTTCCGGTTATATGGTAATAGTTTGCCGTAATTTCTAGTTTTCAAAATTAGAGTTCTTATTACTTCACTTTTAATAACAAAATACAAAGCTTAAAAGTAAATGTAACTGAATAAAGGGTTTTCTACCTTACTCTAAGCTGTCATGATAAAATTACCAAATTTTACCACGTTTACCAAATTTTTTCACATATTAAAACACTATATTTTACGTTTTTTACCAAACCCATTACCAAAGTGAGTAAGTTAAAATTATTGGACTTTTTAGGGTTCCTCTACAGCCTGAAACATGGTAAATTTTACTATATTCGGGTAGTTTGATTTTTTTCTCTCATTGCAGAATTATGGATGACGTAATTTCAAAGTATAGAAGTTGTGTTAAAAAAGAGTAACTTAAAATCTTCATCAGTTAGATATTCTTTCCTTAACACTAGGTTGCCTAAAGAAAATCTTTTTGACAGCTTTTAAACTGCTTTTTTCATTTGCAAAAAATATACAAATAATAATGCATAAATTAATATTTTCTTTCCAAGTGAAGTAAATTTTTTTATTGTTAATATTTTCTAATAACTTGTTATATAAATGTAAATAATATTAAAAATATTAAAAATTAATTAAGCAAAATTTATTTACACATTAGTTTCTTTCAAAATGCAGTCATTTTGACTGCTTTTGGGCAATATAGGTATATACTAAGTTTCAGTCTTTCTAGTATTAATATTATTGTAATATTTTATATAATAAATTTTCAATAGATTTTAATCTGATTTTAAAATCAAAAGGAGGTTTTGGTTCGTTTTATCCTCATTTATAATTAATTTTTTGAAATGAAAATTTTTATAAATAGTTATTAAAACACATAGTTTCGATTTTATTAATAATTATTAAGACTTACTTTAAAATATTTTAAACATCGTCTTAAATTATTAAACATCGTAATTATATAAAACAGTTAAATCTCTAAACTTTTTAATTTAAATAGTTGAAATATAAAATTGTTTACGAACTGGACTTGGTAGATAGGGTGGAAGTAAGTGCGCTCGTAAATGCTGTTGTAAAAGTCAGCGAAGGGAATTGATGATCATTTATTACCTACCTACATGTATTTATTCGAAAAGAGAGCTAAGCAGCACTTCTAGTTTATTTAGAGCTCACAGATATTGCGATTCTTGTCTAGTACTTGACTTTCCTCATAACGGGCGAAAAGGGAACAATATTTTGTTTCCTAAGGACTCTAGATTTACCTTAGGCATTGAAGATACCTTTCTCACTATTAGATTTTGTATATATTATAAGGCTGAAGTTATTATAGTAATAAATGTCTCCTGCACAAATGATTAGTTGATTTTTCTGGATTTCCCTTTAAAAATCAAATATTGTATGCAATTGTTCAGGATCAAATATTGTATGTAATTGGGTCAAAATATTAAAATAAGAATCCCGAACAATGAAATAATTTCTTCTAAAAAATTTTTATTAAGTCTATGACTTTAGACTAAACCTTAGAGCATCAGAAAAGTATTGAATGATTGTGTTTGTAAAATTTTAACGCATGGATGTTCGATAGCTTCAGCAGTTTTAAGGCATAGTCGTAGAAGTTATTGTTAAATATAAAGTATACTTCATATTATAATTCAAAACAAATGTTAGACGTAAGACAAAATTAGTGAGATACTTAAATCAGAATCGTACAGTGCATAAAAATTTTGAAAAAATGAACTCTCTGAAAAAAATTTTATCTAATAAATGAAATTTCTCGCAAAGAAACTGAATCTTAATAGCTCTAAAGTCTTATCTTAAATATGTTAATTAATTACGTAGGTAGTTTTAAATGAAAAAATACAAAATTTAGTTGAAATCAGTGGATTTTTGTGTTATCCAATTTTAAAAAAAGTCGTATACTTAAAATTTGATTTCTGGAGAACTGATCAACCTACTTCAGTCTTTTTTTTATTATTTTTCTTTTGAATTACACGCTTTTGAAATAAAACAAAAATCGCGACTACCACCTCCATATTTTCAGGATAAAAAATTATAATCCGTCAAAAAAAGTGTGTTTACTCAGAAAAAATATGTGTTCGTAACATAAAATATCATTTGCACTAATTTAAGGCATATCTCATTATCTAAGGTAATGCATATTCATATACAGCTGCATATTTAAAGTTAGGCCCTCTAAACATTAAAATTAAGTGTAAACACAATAATTGGGTCAAAAGTTATTCAGGGTGTTCACTCTTTATAATAATTCTGCGCACTATACATCTGTGTTCAAAGAAAATAACCCAATTTAAAAATATGCCCACTACAGAAATTAATTTTATACGTACCTAGTGATAAAGCTGAGACAAAAATGTAAATTCGAGTACTTATTTAAAATATATTCCATAAAGTTTATGATAGTTTCAGTTTCTAAGAGTTATGTTATGACAATACAATTCAAACTTAAAAAATATTTTATAGTTTAACGTCTTTTTTTCTAATAAAAAAATGTAATTATGATATTCGTCTACCCATGCCTACTATTTGCTAGAAGAAGTTTTCACTTTCTTCAATGACAAAAATTATATTAAAAAAGATTTTATATAAAATCTTATTATCGAAGAAATGTTTCAAAATAAAGAGAAGAAAATAAACTCATCCATAGTATGTAACAGGAAATAATTATCATAATGACTTTCATTTTAAGTCTTTTTTTTTAAAGTTTCATTCATTAGTTTTATTATGGAAATTTATTTTATCCCGACTAAGAAAATGCGGGAATTTTTTTGACACATTTCGGCAGAATTCCATGAATTGTCTTTGTAAAGGAAAAATTTGCAAAAAATGTCTTATAAACTGAGTCAAAAAATATCTCACTATTTAATGAATATTAATTAGAATTAAACAAGAGAAGGTCACATCTGATTAATTAATTAGGTATCTTTCTTAAATCAGATAAAGGTTGTCACTATCAAAAATATTTTTTTCAAAAAAACTCTATTTGATTTTTTTAATAAAATTATCTTTCTATTGAATACATTAAATATTCTTTTTGTTCTGAAAGAGGAAATTTTTTACTAATCTTTTCATTTCTCTATTTTTTTCAAAAAATTTTTAAAAAATGCTAACATTAATATTAATAACGATAAGATGAAGGAAGATAATTCCTAATTTCAAGTATATGGTTTCGTATTCATTTCCATCGTACAGAACAACAATCCTTTATTTAATTTGTTGCTTGGGTATTTTCTTAACTTTTTTGACGCGGAATACGCATTACTGTTAAACATTATTAAATAAATGTGTCTGTTAGCTCTAGGATCCACGATTGCTCGCTGACTTGTCATGGTGAAAAAACTGTGGTTCAATCCTCGGAAGCGATTTGAAGTCCCTATAGCTTCAGATCGACCAGCTTGTCTGGGACGTAAAAGAGGCCTGTGCGCAGTGGTAAACTTATTGCCACAATATTGTTCTTTTGTAAAGAAACTGTAAAACCTGAGCCTCCATCACTTCTTGGCTCACAACGGGCTGTTGTGTGAATGCTTCACTTAGTTAAATCTACGTTTAAATTTAAAATTTCTAAAATGTTTCGTACATGTACTTTAAAGAAATCCTTTTTCAGTTGAAATAAATTATTTACATTTTTTAGACATTTATTTGTGACAGATTAGTTAAAAAAAAGTTCAAAGTGCATGGATTTTTTTCAAAAATAATAAACATTATCTTTGAGTCAATACATTTTTAGACGTAATAATAAAGCAGTATTTTGGTCCTGAAAATATGTAATATTTATAGTTTTACGGTTGTCATGCATACTTTAACTGTTGAATGGGTCACTGAATTCATTGAATCACGTTGTTAACATTATTTGGAATCAGAGATTTGATAAAGTAATTTAGTTATAGTTAACTATAATCAATAATATTGAAAAAATAATTTCAAACTAATTGATTAAAATTAACTAACTAAAATGTATTTATAGTGCAATTGAAATCAACCAATTTGAATCGCTTATGGGAATTATTATTTGTTCCTACCTTCTGAACAAGTTTGTTAGATATTGCTTTAAGAATTTATTTTGTCTAAATTAAAAACTTGAAACTTCAATCAGTGATATAAATCCCTGCTTCAAATCATTAAAATTATTCGCTTGACCGAAGCATAATTTTTGCTACTGATTCATTTCAGATTATTCAAATCTGATATGATTTGAAACAAAAAACTCTGATCTAAATAGATTGATTAGAATGCTTTTTTGAACTAGTTGTTTTGATTCTTTGATTTACCTGGAGTCTTCAAAATAGTTCAAAATTAGAGTCGGGAAAAGTATAGGTTGCACACTTGGCAATTTTTTTCTCGAATTTCGCTATCTTCTTCTAAATTTGAAGATTCATGCTTGCAGTTTAGTTTTTAATTATTATTCTAATTCCATAAGTTATAAATTGTAAATAATTTTATTGTTATCCAAACTATGCAAAATAGGAATAATTAATTAAAATTAGGAAATCTATAAATATCAAAAGTATCTTCCTTGCTATATTTACATTTATGTTTCGTTTTTCCCCCAGCCGAAAGAAACAAAACTACGCTGAAAAACTATAACTCATATTACTCATCTGCTGATTCAGCTCTTTAAATGAACATTTTAGTTTTGTTCAGTTGTACAATAAATAATTATAAAATAATACTATAAATAATTTCCTGACGAGAAACATACGTTTTATCAAAAAGTTACTATCTATCATAAATATAATACTTTAAATAACTTGATAAAATTATCATAATATAGCATTCACAAATAACATAAATAGGATAATGCTAAAGAATCATGAAATATATAGTTCTTTAGCAATATGTTTGGAAATTAATAGATACTTTGAACAATTGAGATAAAAGACAATCAAGAGTCAAAGATCAAAAAAGAGATAAAGAGAGAGTTCTGATAAAAATAAGATGAAGAGAATTCACACCAATAATTTTGAGATACCGCCAATTAATAATGCGTTGTCGATGACTCCATGTTAAATTTACGAAAAATACTTTATTCCGCGTCGTTTCGGTACATTTTGGCACATAACTAAGCAGAAAATGTCATTCGTTTGCCGCAACCTTCAAAATTTAACTTAGAATTTACATGCTTCGTATTCTATTTAAAAATTAAAATTTTATGATTCAGATTTTATCCGGTACAGTATCTAATTCAAAATAAAAATACAAAATATATGCCTTGTATACATAATCTACAAACAAATTAAAAGTATTTTAATTCCGTTTGGCAAAATGTTCAAAAAAATTGGTATTTTATTTCGGTTCTAACTTAAACTATAGTGGGAAGAGTGAAATAAGCTAATTTATTACCTAGACCTACTTTTAAAAGAAAAATCCACTTTATTCTGCTTTTAAAAAGGAAAAATGAATTCAAAATCTCTGTACTTGTCTTTTGAACTATATTAGCCGCATTTCACTTAAAGTAGATATTATTTTTTAAAACAACTATATTTTTTAATTTACAGAAATATTTCAATCTACCTATAAACCTAAAGTTCTAAAACAGAGTTTATCAAAAAATTCCTTTTGAATAATTAAAAAGAATACATCTGGGCCATTTTTATGTATTTGGTGGATTTGATAAAAATGTCTTTTTCTCTTCCTTCAGAGAAATAATAAACTTTGAACACTGCGAAACATTTTATTTAATAACTCAAAGTGAATTTCTGACATTATAATATGAACGATTGCGTGTTGTTTGCAGTAGCGCCTGCTTCATAATCTGATTTTTAAGTTTACATTTATTTATTTTTCTTCTATTAAATTCTCCGCAATTCAAATTGCTTTTTAAAATTGAAATGCTTTTTCTGAAATGAAATAAATTCCAAGAGAGCTTAAGATGGAATAAAACAGTTTTACAACAGATTAAAATTCCAAAATGATTCCTACGAGAACTGTTTTGATTAAAATTCTGTTAACCAAAATTTTTATTTTTCTGAATCATTAATTATTTTTTATTGCATTTCTCAGTCATGCAATAATAAAATTTAAAAGCGTAAAAAGTACTTCAGATTCTTTACAGAGAGAAATTTAAATTTAGAATTAATAGTTTTAACCCGAACAAGGCATTTTTTAATGTAATTATTAATCGAAATATTTTTTTAAGATTCACTTATTAATTAATTATTTTATGAACAAATTAATATAATATTAATTTAATGAAGTCTATGGATAAATCATTTTTTTTTTATTTTGTAGAATGTCACATATTTAATGAAATAATTTTAATGTTTTATTCAAAACTTTATTTCTCAGTATAAAGAAATTCTCATTTCAGCTCAACTAGATGCCTTAAATAACATCCTCATAGGTAAATCATGTCGACTAGCCTGTGTAGAAGTCAGGGAACTAGCCTTGCATCAGAAAGGTTCTGAGTTCGAATCCCGGGTAAAGCATGGATGTTCTTTCCTACTCTGTAACTATCTGTCCTTTCTGTGGGAGCAACGTTGGCCCACCTTATATGGTGACTCTGAAAGAGTGGTCAACAAATATGCCCTTCAGATGCCCAGGTGGCCATTGGGAAGAAAAGGTAAATCATGGCATTTGTAGATTTAAAAGCTAATCAGGATCAACACACACGCGTGATGTCGCTTACAAGTACCCAATTAAATCTTATTTAAATCATATAACCACTTCACGTCTTAGAGTTGCAAGTACCAAATGCAAAATATTTCTATTTTCAACCTAGTATGCTTTTACTTTTTTTTGCCATTAAAAACTTTTCAAATCCCTTTTCGTTTTCACTTTAAAAGCTTTGATTACCATTTCAACTTTCTAAACAACTTACATTGTTTCGAAGCTAAAATTTTAAATTAATTTAAATATTATCCTCTACACAAATACTCATTCAATAAATGTGTTTCAAATCTATGAGCAAAAAAATCCCTCCACAAGTTTTTTTGTCTTTAAATAATTTTTTTTGCCTCGTAATTTTTAGGGTATTAAATCTAAGAGCACTAAAACAGGTTTATACTAATTCATCAAATGATTCATATTATTTTTTATTAGACAGTCTGATTTTGATACGTTTTTTAAAACTTTCAAACTAGTAATCTGTAAATTTATTATTTTTAAAAACTATAATTTACCATGACGAAAAACTTTTTACATCTTTTAAATTTTGAAGTCTTTATGAAGTCCTTAGTAAATGAAATTCAATATTTTGAATATTGCATCTTCAAAAAATACATAATGATAGTATAAGAGTCGAATACTTTTTTCACAAATGCTTAGGTATTTATTTTTTAATGAAAATTTTAAAATGCAAGACATGCCAGAAATCCTTTAAATCTTTCAGAAACTCGTACAAAATTTCAAAGATTTCGAAATTTTGCATTCTCCTATCTTCGTTTTATATAATCTATATGTCTTTTATTAAAATAGTTGCAATTTAACTTTATTTTTATTTTTTATTAGTTAATTTAAACAATTACTGAAATTTTCAGAGTTGTCCTATTCATTTTTTACCCTATTTAATAAATTATCCATATGCAATATAAGTACTTATTTCACATGAAGCATATTTACATGAATTTATGTTAATTAACTGTGAGTTTTTTCGTGTAAAGCAACTTTCTTAAGCGTACCATAAGATATATATAATATCCTTCAAGAATGCTATTAAACATTACATTTTAAAATATTCACGAAACATAGATGTCTAAACATACGGGTAAAAAATTTTAATTCGCACGAACTTTTTATCAATACAATATTGAAAATATTTGAATATTGTAACGGAAAAAATAACATTTTTATGATAGAATTTGTGATTCCAAATTTGAATAATAAATGAATATTTTAAAAATAATGTGTATGAAATTGCTTTTGCATAAACCAGTGGTTGCGTTCAAATTTTTCTTTAATTATTACTGAGGAATACATTTTTATTTGTTTTCTGTTTGATACAATACCTAATCTTGGATATATTCACGTCACTGATTTCAAATCTGAAATTGGCTTATCTCTCCAAGCTATCGATATTTTAAATAACATTTTTAGTCCATTTTTTGTCAAAATTTACGAGTTTAAAAACGTTTTATATAGCACATGAAGTTGCATAAATGTTGCGACAAACTTCTAGTGGATTTAGTACACATCATCAGGATTAAAATAGCATAGTAATTCATATCTGAAAATGTCTTCATACGCCACTAGGGGTGTTTTCCGATTACGAATTGTTTCTTTTGTCAAGCTAGTTAACTGCTTCTTCTGAACAGCTCATAATGCGGAAGTAACCCTATATATAGGGTCAGATCATATAGGGAGGCAACATCGACATTTACAGGCATGAGATATTATGCAGTTTTGATCCTGAGGATTTGCCCTAACTTTCCTAGAATTTTGTCGCAACATTTACGTTATCCTCTGTTATATATAAAATTTTTAAATGTGCGCATTTCGACTAAAAATAGACTAAAAATGTCATTTTAAAAAAATCTGTAGCTTTAAAGTCAAAACTAATTTCAGATTTGAAATTCCCACACACAAATTAGAGAAGATCAATTATTTGCCTAAATGCAACAAAAAAATGGTTCCCCAATGTAATCAATGATATATAGTTTTTTTTTTCAATACAGTGTTATCGCGTGTCAAAGTTAGTCCTATAATTCTCATAAAAATAGTTAATAATTTATTATGAAACTCTGCCACGAAATGGTACCTTTTATTCTTCGCGATCATTTTCGAAAAGTAAAGTTTGAAGATAGCTCGAAGAACAATTCTGAAACTTTAAAAATATCTTTGAGATCTTCTGTGTCTCCTCCCACTTCAATTTGCGTTAGTATAGATTTCCAATAACTTTTATTCACAGCACGAAGTATCTAGAAATTCAATAATCTGGAAGAGACTTCCTCGGATGTACAACTACGAAAAGTCACAAATACCTCCCTCCATTAAATTTTCCCGATGAAAGAAAGAAAATATTAGAGGTTAGCGCGAAACGACTTTTTGTTCTTTGCTGTTATCAACAAAATGATCTTCTTTTTTTTTACCTCTTCGATATTAGAAAAAGAAATAAAAAAATGAGAATGGTTTGGAATATTTTGAAATATGAACTGTGGAACAAAATGAGTATTCATTGACGATAAATGGAGTATGGAATTTTTAGTTTTAGATGCAGTGACGAGAATAAAATTCGATTTTATGTTTTAATGATAAATTGTCTTTGCGGTCTTGATAATGGGTTTTTCCGACTGGAAGAAATTATTAGATTTTAATAAAGCATCTACATTCGATGTGAACAATTTCAATGCAATAACTTTTGGTATTGGGCAGTTTTAAATAAATTAAATTCAGTTTTACCACGAATGTTACTTGTAGGTTTTTAAACTACTCACCAAATCGTCTACATTTTTATATTTGATGGAGTATTTAGAAATATTCATTTTTATAGGTATTTGCAAATAACAAAATATAGCATTATTGGTTATAATGAAACATTGAAACGAGAGAATTTTAAAAAGAAATTGATAAGTCAGTTTGAAGCTGTTTCATCAACCGCTCACTTTTTTGCCACAGAAGTAGAAATTATAAGATTTTAACAAAGTCTCCTTTAAAAACTTACGTAATAACAGATTTAAAAAAATAATCCATTGAAGCTTTATTATTAGTTATTTTGCCAGTTTTTCTGTTTTTTTTAAGAAATACACCCTAAAAAGTCTTAAAAAGATTTTTCATTTTTTTACTCGATCGTACATTAAAAGATACGCATTTTCGTGAATATTTGCAAATAATTGAATATAGCTTTATATGAAACTATTCCAAAATTTAATACAACTACCATTTTTAAAAGAAAATGAAGAAAAAAACGTCAGGTTTATTGAAATTTTATATATTTTGCGATTCGTCAAAATTGAGCAAAATTACGTTGCATGCATGCTATAACGTAGAGCCCCGAAAAACGGGACAAAATGCTTGACCATGGTTGAGTGATGCGTGCTCAGAAGGAGCAGGATAGGGGGGGGGAGGGAGTTACTCTTTATAAGTGTGCTTGAATATCGACTTTTTTTATTATACACGTTTTGGGAGCCGGGGTATCCTGGTTGGTAGGGCAATGGACCCATGTCCAAGAGGTCATGGGTTCGATCCCCGCCGGCCGAGTGGTGTAATCATGGGTTCAATCCCCGTGTAGTAAATTCTGACTGATGCAAGTTAAATCTGTCGAGTCACAAAATCCTCTATGGTCCCATAATAATTCATACCTATGGAGATGCAGATCCTGGCGTTTTCTTGTCTTCTGGATTGGTTCAACATAGCAAGACTACGGTGTTGAACATTGGTAGTCGTAAGCCCAAAATTGAGTCAGCTCTTCAACGATAGTTACAAAATAAAATAAAAGATACACGTTTTGAGTCGTGGTGGTTCAGGGGATAGAGTGTTCGCCTTAACATAATGGGAAACCGGGTTCGAATCCCAGCGATGTCTGACCAATATGATTTCCACACTCAGCTCGGTTGATAAGAATTCCACAGACATTCTGGAAGAGAGAAGACTAAATTGATCCATGCTGATCCCCAGCACGGATCAATTTAGTAGTCTGATGTTATGAACATAAACTGCGCAGTGGAGTAAATGAGAAAGATGTCACTATGTTCGGACTACTAAGCTGCGCAGTGGGGAGGAATATGAAAGATATCGTCGTTTGGACTACTAAAGGATCAAATTGCTTGCTTATGATAACCCGTGCAGAGTTTCTCTTTTAGGAAGTATTGACTCGGCTCGCACCGACCACAGTGCTGACGAAAAATATCCTCAGTGGTAAACGTTTTGTTGGTTAGAGTCCCCTTGCAGTCAGGCTAATCTTGGGAGGTTTTCATTGTTTTTCTTTCCATGTAACGGAAATTCTAATTAGTTCCATCAAAAAGTCTTCCATGAAAGCAAATTTCTCCCAATACTTGATCTAGGAGTTCCCTTGTCCTTAAGGTTTGGTTCAAAATGACAAGGCTATGCAGTTGAACATCGTTAGTCATAAACTCAAAATTGAATCAGCTGTTCAACGATGGTGTCAAAATAAAATAAAATATGCCCCTTTGGCTTCCATTGGTTTTGTTTGCGTCCAGTTGTAGCTCACAGTCAAAGTGGTTTTACTTAAGTGGGACACAGAGTAGTAGTAATTTAATCAGATATTGAGTTTATATTTTTGTAGCTTGAAGATATTTAGTTTCATAGAGGCTTTTATTTCCAGTAAATTATAACTGGATGTAGTTATAATAACATTTATAAAGGAAAAAAAATCGAAAAAACAATAACGAACAGTTCCGAAAAAATACTTCCTAGTGGTTTTGCTTTATCAATCCTACTCTTCTGTGGCCATAGAAACAAGACTATAATTTCAATTTACAAATCGTGAAATTTGAAATTTGTTTTCGCAATACAAAGTTTTATCACTAGAAATGGTGGGTATTGAACCATAATAACTTTTAAATTTGTCGTGGCCTTATACATGGTGTCATGATGAACCATGTTACTATGCAAACTAAACCATCTTAAATATAGTTACATTAATCAACTTAAACAAAAATAATTTCAATTTAATACTTAATTAAAATTGCAGCAAATATGCATGCTGTTATGGTTCAAGGTAGCAATATTATAATTCAACATTGAACTGATTCTTGAGAGTAGGTGATTTAAAAAACATCCGGCAGCTAATACTTAGAAAATGTTCACTTTTCAAACATGAAATACGTTGCCTTTTAAGTAAAAAAATTCCATATTTTAAATTTTTTCTGGATTTTGGATTTTATATATTTTCAGCAGAATTTATAATATTTATAATTAATTTAAAAGTTCCGCAGACAATAGTGTATATATATTTGAATCCTGTTAATAAGGATAGCAAATTTATAATGAAAAATAAATCAACTTAAATTCTAAACATATATTTAGGAAAACGTGCATAATATAAATTTCCACAGAGCACATTTGACATAAACAGAACATTTTACAAAGTACTCATTTATTATTCAAACTTCATTTTATCTATTAATTCGAAACGTTATTAAGCTTTAATTTTTGCAATAACAAAATATTTACGAAAGGAAATGTCAATTAGAATCTAGTTCGTTTGATTGCACTGAATAAACTAAACTTAACTCAGACAGTATATTTTTTTCTTCCAAATATACCTAATTTACGAACTCCGACAGCTTGGAAGAAATGTTACAGACAATATAATACCTTAACATATACAATACTACTTTTCAGCGCTACGTGCCCGGACTCAGCAATTGTGCTTCTGTCCGAGCGCTTAGATGTTCGATAAATTAACTTCTAAGGCCCTGCAAATTATTCTGACGGTGTTCCCGGAGCTGTAGGATTGTATCGGATCACGTATTATACAGCTTAAGCAACTACGGTGGGAGGAAGAAATAGGAGAGGTCGTAAATTTTTATCGTAAACGTAAGTCATTTCAAGAATAAGAAGATGAGTGCAAAGAAGAGTTCTGAACTTACGACTCTTTTGGGAAAACGAAGGCTGTACGCTATGCATTTTCCTTAACTAAAATCAGTTTTTTTTATCAAAGAAAAGAAGTCGAATTTAAAGAAGTAAAATTAGAATTCATGGAAGTAAAATTATAATTTTAAAAAATATAAGCAGTGTGTTAGTATTTTTTTTTCTTTCGACAGTTCGATAAAGAAAAATATTTGCCGAAGTTATTATTCACTTTAAGTTTGAAATCAATTTGACTTCTTTTTAAAAAATATTGATGTTGAAAAATTTTTAAGATAAGACCTTGATGAATTTAACTTTTTCGTAGCTGTTTTTTTTTTCGAAACTACGCGTCTTGATAGCATTATCATATAAATACAAGCCCAACCAACTAAGTATACCCTTTTGTCATTTTTCCTTTTTTTAGCATCAGAACTTATACACCCTTCATAAGACCTTGATAATATAGATCTTCATAGAACTTTATGGACCTTCTTAAGATAAGATCTTAATGAATTTAACTTTTTCGTGGCTGTTCTTTTTCCAAAACTACGTGTCTTAATAGCATTATCATATAAATACAAGTTCCACCAACTCAGTATACCCTTTTGTCATTTTTCCTTTTTTAGCATCAGAACTTATACACCCTTCATAAGGCCTTGATAATATAGACCTTCATAGAATTCATAGAACTTTATAGACCTTCTTAAGATAAGACCTTGATAAATTTAACTTTTTCGTAGCTGTTTTTTTCCCCGAAACTACGCGTCTTGGTAGCATTATCATATAAATACAAGCCCCACCATCTTATTATACTCTTTTATCATTCTTCCTTTTTTTAACACCAGAACTTATACACCCTTCATAATTTCGCTTTATTTTGTTACGTTACTTTAAAAACGTTTGGGGCTACACGGTCTGAAATCTGAGGGGGGTTCAGAATTTATATATTAATCATCCGCATCGTCCAGTAGAACAAAGAAACACGTCAGACAGATCGCAGAGTACATACTGCGTACGTGGTTCAAAGAGTTTCTAATGATAATTAAGATTAATTAATCCCACTCCTCTGCGTACCGAATTCTCTAACAAAGAAACTGAAAAACCTGTGGTTCCAACACCATCTTGAACCTAATGCATGGGATCCATGTTTTTGTAAGAAGCTTCAAATAGCTGGGTAACTGTCTTCCTAAATGTCTCACTGAAGCTTGCGCAGCGAAGGCTGGTTATTCTGGCTTTTCACAGGTTTGTACACATTCCAGACACATTAATGTGTCTGGAATGTATATAAACGTGTAATTATAATAAAATTTCTAATTTAAGAATTTGCATCTTCATTAGAATTCTAAATTTTATAGCATAGTGAACTGTTAAAGAGCATTTAAAAGTCAGAAATAAGTTAAATTATCCTAATAAATTTTAAATGTATCTGTATGTTTTAATGTCCTGGATATGTAGGATTTTTGGAACTATTTCTTACGTTGAAGTTCTCTTCTTTTTTGAAGAAACAATTTTTACAAAAAAATAATAATTTCCCTCAATACTTTATCCCTTATAATATTTTATTGTATGAAAATTGGTATAAAAGACTTTAGTATTAATTATATGTACATTGTAAATAATACCGGACTGAAATACGGTAAAAGGTTCTGTCATCTTACGGAGTGCATCATCCGGAAATTTCATTTTACATTAAGATTCATTTTTCCCGTAAAATTTTAAACAGTCATTTTTATATTAATTTTTATTCAATTTGAGTGATTCAATGATTTTGTAATTAATATTACCGTAATTTTTATGGTTTGACGGTAAGTTTTACTGTAAACCATTAAGCATCAAAGAATTATACAGAAACATCTAAAATTTACCATGATAATTTAACTTATTAGTTTTTACATCAGATTTTTTTTCAATCAAATTTTAAAGTAAAAATGGATTTTAAGTTAAAAAAAGTACCGCACCCTACTTATGTTCAATTTAATCTATTTTCAATTTATCTTAAAAAAATAATTTGTGTGAAATATATATTGAATGCATAATTTGTGATACTTTTATGCTCAAAATATAATTTGTGTGGAATTTAAGTCAAAATCCATAATCTAAAAATTTATATTTTTGCCGTAAGATACTATACCGTTATTTTTACACTAATATTTATTTAGAGAAATTCAGCGATTTTATGGTAATTATTACCGTAATTTTAACGTTAACTTTATGCGGAAATTTTTACAGTGTAGAGTAATGAGAATTCTTAATTCAAGAAGCAAAAACGCATTTCTGTAACTCAACAAATATTAATAAAGATTAATTACTAAAAATTAACTATTAAAACATTAATAAAAATTAATTAATAAAACATAATAAATTAATAAATAATTGAAATAATTAATAAAATTGATAAAAATTTAAAATAAATAATTACTAAAATTAGTAATTAAAAATTATTCAATAAAAATTAATAATATTTATTATTAAAATATTTAACAATAAATTTTTAACTTATAATTAAAAATTAACATTTTTATTAGTTAGTATCACGCTCAGAAACCAAATTTACTTACAATTCAAACAAAATATTTTCAGTTTTAAATATCTGGCATGGAATTCATTAGGATTAACATGAAAATAATGCATTATTTTAATTTAAACATCAGTATATTAATTAAAAACAAAAAAAAAATCTTTTTCTTTTAATTTTATCTTTATATGTACCATTAGATGAAATTTTATGTCTTGTAATAAAGTGTACTACAACATTCTTTTTTAATAAAAAGAAAAAAACTGAATTCTTTCATTAATGTTCTAGACTTCTTTATTCTCCTCGCGTGAGTTCCGATAACCAAAATTTTTGCCCAGGCGGTATTCCATTCAAGACATTAACTAAAGAATGCAATTAAGTTTCCGAGATAATTGTCTACTTCGATACTTTTAATTACACCTTTTCTGAGGTACATTGCTCCACCAAATCCAATTATACACTTATAATCTTAGAAAATTTTACTTAAAATCCAAGACAGCTAATTTGATGGTCGAGAAATTCTTGGCATGATTTTGAAAATTCTTTCTCTCGCTTATAGTAAATATTTGAGATGGGTTTAGTTTTATTTTATAATACCAATGTGGGGTATGACTAAATTACTATATACGACTAAATTAGTTTTGTTTCAACATATTAGGTAGTAAAATTGTATAATATTTATCATGCGGCTATAGATATAGTTTTTTTTAACTTGAGTCGTTTAAAGAAGACGATGAATTGGTAATGGAGCTTGATGTAATTCAAGCTAAGAATTAGCAGAAACAAAAATTAATATAACCATTTACGAAAAAAAATTAAAAATAGTTTTTAAAAATAGTAAACAGCTTTGTCCAGAATATATATGGTCTCTAAAATATATAAGTTAAAAATTAAAAACCATTATAAAATTCAAACTTGTACATATTTTTATTATTTCTTTAACTAACTTATACACGTTTTAAAACAAACTTGGATGTAACTTGTATTAAATATTCTGAAAAACGTTAAAAATACATTATAATTTTTTTTAATAAATTCTTCCTGTAAGAGAGCATATATTAACACATGTGGGATGAAGAATTGAGGAGATTTAAAATTAAACATAAGTAAACATTGGCATTAGTCATAAACAAGCACATATTTTCGGTGAGCTAGTGTGTGTAGACACACGATGGTGGCTATAGTGTAGACGCATTCTCACTGACCCATAAATTTCAATGTAACAAATATTAATTGGTTACAAATGTAACAAGTTTGATGCATTTTATTTTGTAATGAAAATAATTTTGTTGGATGATAAACCTTTAGAATTAGAGTATTTAATATTAAATGAGCATTTTAGCACAAAACTTTTAATTCACTCTCTAAATGCTTTAAAAGAATTAAAAGCAGGTGCTTAATCAAGTTTGCTAAAAAATATAATTCAATATTGATAAATAAAAGAAGAATTTTTTCCATATATTAAACTAAAACATAATATCAGTGAGCGTCTCTCCCTTCTTCTCTTTTGCATGTTCTTTTCATAGCTCCAGTAAGAAAGATTTCGCTATACCATGTACTCTGTCTGTTGTCCGTTCGGACCATTCGTGCTAAAACTACGGTTATTAAAATTGATTCGACTTAAAAGTGATTCATTGCTTTCATATAAAACAAATTGAATAATGATTTTCAAATGCATTGATTTGCGTTTGAAATGCATTTCTTAGTGTAGTGAAAAGCTCAATTAGAATTTCTATTTTAAATTTATTGTAATACCTTTCTTTGTCGCCTGGACAGGACTTTTCTCTTGGCAACGAATGTATATTCTTTGTATTTATGTGTTTGTTTTTGTTCCCAATAAAGTTTGTTTTCGATTTTTAAAAAAAATATTAAAATATGTCAATATTTATTCTCAAGGAAGGTTTCGATTGAAATTGATTTCATTTTGGATTTATATATATAATAGAACTCCGCTTTCAAATTTGCCCATTTCGTACGTTATCCTGCTTCCTACGTCATTGTCTACTGATCCGTGACCGATAATGTTAAATTATCCCGGATTTTACGTTAGTCTTCTTTTAAAAAAAATCCCAATTCATGCTTTTTTCCAACAGATAAAAATCATTTTTCTCTACAAAGATCGCGCAAACTTTCTGAGATTCTTCTGCTTCTCTGGCATTTTTTCTATTCTAAACTATTGTCCTTCTATGAGACGAGAAATCCCCTTAGAGTCAAAATCAGAAGGGGGTGGGATGGGCAATGCATAGGACGTTAAACAAGGTGGACAAGAATGGTTAAAGGAAGTATGGGAATTTTTTCCAGAGAACTTCAACCCTTGAATCTTGGAATAACCCAATCATTTACAGAGGGTTGCACTAGACAACTAGGCAATCATTTATTTTTCTTGATTCCGGTGACATGCAAAATGCTTCTAAAGCAAATATAAATGTTCTGGAAGCTCTGAATTTGAATTCCACAGTGTTGGGTTTTGTTGACTAAAATACATTACAAATTGGTTTAATTAAGTTTCTCGGGGTTAATTGCTTCTCTGTATCCAACGGGAACATTGACTCTTCGGAATAAAATTGCGTGGCTGAAATTCTTCCAAAGTGAATGGCGCGTATGTTGACTGCAACTCACATCGCACAACTTTTCAGTTACTTCTGATTTAAGGCCTTCTCCCGATGATAGTAATGAAAACTATGAATATGAGCAAAAAATATCGGAGGATTAACTAAAAACTCATCAAGAATTTGAAAACATAAAAACTCTACAACATTTGCGAACGTAAACCAAAAAGCATTTTTGAAAACAATAGTCAGTGTTGCGAGAAATATTTGATTCTAAAAGCAAAGATTACACATTTTTCAGTAGTTTATTGATGTATGCGCGTGTCTTTCGATTTTTGAAAAATATGCAATGATTTTTTTTATCCCGAATTTACGTTATTCCAGTTCGTGCGCTTTTTGTCCGACGGAAAAGGTAAAATCGGGATTCGACTGTATATCTAATATTACTACTAATAAATTTTAATAAATTACTTATTAAATTATCGAGCTTCTTCACACTAGTCCCAAAGCTTGTCCATATTAACCCCAAGTGTGGGGAAAAACAGCCTTTTTTTCAATAAAAAAAAAATATTACGAAAAAACTAAACAAATGCTTTATTCCACATATCAGAATGCAGGTAATTGTTCAAATTGTTAAAAATATATACTTCAATTTCTATTAAACATGCTGCATCCGGTGACAATATTGTAAATATTTCAATGGTGCCTTTGATGTATAATAAATCAAATTAGCAACTTCGTCGAAATTAAACTGTACACTTGTTTGTTATTACTAATCATGCGAGTCAATGAATTTCATTTGTAATGTTATTTTCAAGAAATGGACTAAACTGTTATAAACTTACTTAAGTTTAAAAAAAATACGCAAATCTAAAACAGTAAAAAATATATTTTAAAGCTAAGCAAATTTTAAAGGGTATTTTTCAAATTAAACGGAAGCAAAGAAAGCCAACTATTTTATGAATTTAAGAAATAACAAAAATTAGCGGAGGTCTCTATTTTTTGATGATTCGTAGGCTTGTACCATACTTAGATAACCGAAAAGTACCCTTTAATAAAATAATTTAGATTCAATAGAGCTCTACGAGAAATAAAAGAGAGTATAATAAAGCAGGGTTCGTGATTTTTTTGATTGTTTTAAAAAAAATCAAAAGAATCAGATTTTTTTGATTTAAATCGGATTATTTTGATTTAAATCAGATTTTTTTGATTTTTATTCAAATACGCTGTAAGAACTTTAATTTATGATTAAAAAAAATTATAAATGTTTAATCAAATTAACTTAATATTAAAACTATATTGTAACAATATTTTAGAAGCTCTAACTAAAATAATTTTTCATTATAATACATGGCTTTGAATGCATAGCAACCATTTTGAAACAAATGCATGATTAAAATTTAAAGACTAGATGAAATAGAGAATTTAAAGAATACTTCAGGGGTCTGTCTGGGTTTTTCTGAGAGGTACCTATTTTGTGAAAATTAAAAATTATATTAAAAAATCAACACAAATATAGTAAAAATATGGATTTAT